>NC_133658.1:576024705-576324705 GCF_037893015.1 Macrotis lagotis
ATTTTTGGACATGTCTAATGCCATGTTTGAACAGATCCAATGAATTGTATTCTTATTTATTCTACATCTCTCTATCTTTTCCACAAAGAACATTAGGCCATCAAAAATTTTGCTGCAATCTAGGTAAACCCTATAGCACCCCCCTAATCAGTCAATTTGGAATCCTTGCCCAAGAAGGAAATAAGGTCTTGATAAAGCCAAGTTACCTTTCTTCTCAGCAAGAGCCATTATTGCTGACCATTTTTGGTTGTGATTGATTGCCAGCATGACAATGTTCTCCAAGTGACTTTTTGTTGTCCCCTCTTGTTGGAGACTCAGGAAATATCCTAGTATTCATTTAGGCAGACACTACTACTCCACTACTTCATTGCCCTTGTCATTCTGGAGTTTGAGAGCTCCAGTTCAACTGACACGCCCTTGGGACAGTTGTAAGCCACTAATGGGAAATCAGATCTCCCGACTTTCCCAATTCAATTCTCTTACACACTTTTCATACAATTCTTTTCCTACTTTACTTTGAAATCTCCCTAAAAACCTGTTTTAGTAGCTTAAGTTCCCCTAAGGGGAAAAATCACTGATTTAGTTAAAAGGGGAAGAGGTTTTAAGAATAATTTGTGTATTTTTGCCTTTAAGTAGAAATTCAAATTAGATGGAAAGAAACAAGAAGTATTATAAATACTGCAAACTTCAGAAGAGCTACTTTTGACTCCTTAAAGTAAAGTTGCACATTTACTTATATAATAATTCGTATTTTAACTCTTATTGGCCTATTTGGAGTTTTCTTGTCAAAGGTAATGGAGTAGTCTTCCTTCTCCAACTCACAAATGAAGAAACTGAGGCAAACATGATTAAGTGATTTCCCAGTGTCACACAGCTAATTAAGTATGTCAGCCGGGATTTGAACTCATTGAAGATGAGTCTTCCTGACTCTAGGACTGCACCACTTAGCTTCCCTTAGAGAAAAGGAATAGATATGAGGTTGCTCACCAGTGGATACTTAATTAACAAAATATCGGAGTTCCTTGCCCTCAGGTGCAGTGTTTTTTCAACTACACTAAGTTCCATTATTTTCCTCGATTTTCCCCATTCCCTTCCTCAATGATCCTAAGCGTTGGCGTTCTTCATGTCCAAAACCCCTATTCCCAAGGCAAGTACTGGAGACCCTCTTCCCTCCTTTTTGATGCTCAAAATTGTATCCTTTCCCAAGGTAGAGATACTTCCACAAAATGCAGCACATCAAAGAAAGGATGGACTTTCTTGGGTACCACATGGACTAAATTTTGATGAATTACTGGGAACGGCCAATTCAACCTGCAGGCAGCAGGCAGAAACTGGGGCCAAAGTCAGTCTTCTAAGATGCACAAGGAAAGCAGTTACTCTGGGTCTCTCAGATGATAATCCTGCACCTAATCCCAAATTAGGGAAAGTATAAGGGAATCCCATCCCTTTAAGGGAAGAGAGGGCAGAGGGTCCCAGAGAGTATGTGACTTGAAAGTCAGGCGGGTGATGGAGAGTGTGGTTAGGGCCCAACCAAGCTCGAAGAGACAGGCAGACAAGACTTTGGATAAGGCAGAGACACGACCTTGGGGAGCAGTCAAAAGACCAGGACAGTAAACTCTGCGGGAATAAAGGAATTTAGAGAGAAGTGGGGGGGTGGGGGGGGGGGTGGAAACGTCCTGGAGAGGGAGCGCACACTGAGCAGGAACAGAGCGGGGCGGAGCTTTGCTGGACTCTGGGGCAGAGGAGCCCGAGCCAGGGAGGCGAGCCCGCTTGGGGATTGGCTTTCTCTGGACTCTTTCTCCCTGTTGCCCGCTGCCTGCGAGGGAGAGGAATACTCTTAGGCTTCGGCAGGAGATGCTGTTTCCCAACCCGGAGGGACGGAAAGGATGGACTGGGAGGCAGGGCTGAGCCGCCACCCTTCCCCAAAGGCAGGGCACTTGAAGGCGTAGGAAGCCAGGTGGGCAGTGCTGAAGGAGCATCCTTGCGCACAGCCTAGGGGCACTTGCGGCCAGTCCTTCCTAGTCCCAGTTCCTCGGATCCGTCCCAGCCCGGGAAGCCAAAGGAACTGGTGCGGTTCAGCCACCTGTGTGTGCGGTGGAGCCCGGGAACGGGGCGCCGGGTGAGTGAGTGAACCAAGAGGTCGGGAAGATTGGTAAAGATGCCAGAGGGGTCGTGGGATAGAGGGAGTGGGGTGGAAGAGACTCGTGTAAAAGGTTTTAGGGTTATGGAGAGTTGTGAACAAAACAAGCAACACGTTTATAAAAGCAAACCGGGATTAAAAACTGGCACAATATACAATTAGTTTTTTTTCCTGGTAGGCTTTCTGGATTGATCTATTAAAATGTGTCAACAAACTAATGCTTATTTTATAGATGAAGAAGCTGAGCTATGAAATTATGTCCCTATGGATAAACTTGCGAAAATGTCAGAAAGGGACCCTTCTTCCCGTAGCTAGAGACTAGGACAGGGACGGAAGCCGCGATTTAGTTGATAGAGAGATCTAGACGTGGGGATTCTATTCAAGAAAGCACGTTGTCTTTCACCTTCTTCTCCGTGAGTTAGCGTTTGTCCCAGGACACAGAGAAACTAAGTGACATGCCCAGACTTAACAGAGCTAGTATGTGGCAGCAGCAGAATTGGAACCCAGATTTTCCTGGCTAATGCCAAGTCTCTAATCCAGTATTCTCTTTTGCTTTTAATTTCAAAAAAAAAATTTAGATTTCCATTGCAGGGAAAGCTTCTTGCTTTCCTGGGCCCCTTTTCTTTTGGCTAAATGCAAAAACTGGCTTTCATTGGAGAAGAGGAGAAAGCCTCTCTCCTTTTCTGGGACCCCTGAACTGGCAGGGTTCCTGGGTCAAATTTCACACCCAGGCATGCTGTCCCTGTCCTGCCTTTAGAAATATTGAAATTTCAGGCCCCAGGAAAGGCTGCCATAGGATTCAGGGTATATTTGCTACTATTATATTACTACTCTTCTGGAGGATGGGAATTGAGAGATTCATAACATGGACTTAGAATGCTGAAAATTCGAATTCAAATCCTGATTTAGACAATTATGAGATTACCTAATTAATCTTTCTGGGTCTTCATCATAAAGAGAATAGAAGTGATGGACTTGATGGCCCCTAAGATCTTTTTGTGCTCTAAATCTACACTCCTTTGAACTGCCTCACAGGAATGAGTTGCACAATACTTACAAAATGAGTTCTCCTCAATCATAAAACCAAATAGCTTTCTTTCTCTCTCTCTGTCTTTCTGTCTCTGTCTCTGTCTCTGTCTCTGTCTCTGTCTCTGTCTCTCTCTGTCTCTCTCTCTCTCCTCTCTCTCTCTCTCTCTCTCTCTCTCTCTCATCAACTCCTTGGCAGTCTGATGAAGCCTATGGATCCTTTTTTTTCCTGAATAACTTTTTTTTTAAATTTGCAAGTAAAAGAAATTTTAAAATTCAGTTAAAGATTAGTGAAAATAAGAGTATCATTTTCCCATCCAAGTTGAAAGATATTCTGAAATTTAAGGACTCCTGCCCAGTTTCTTAATTTTATTGATTAAGTAATTGGTCCAAGGTCACACAGCTAATAAATGGCGTAACCAGTTCAAACCTATGTCTTCTGAGGACAAATTGCATTCTGAGGACAAATCACATTGCTTGGGTACCACATGGACTTAATTTGGGTGGAATTTAGTTGGAAATTTGCATTGAAATTTGCACACAGGGATTTCCCCATAAAGATAAAATCACAGACTCTGGCCCATCTGGAAAAAACAATTATCCCACAAATCCTGAGTTTCTCCCATTACTTCTTTTTATAGTTTGCTACTTTTCACTAAACATTTCTCTTTTTTTCTAAGTTAGATTGATGTAAGGGAAGACCATTAAAAAAGATTATTTTTCTAGACTGAAATTTTGGATCAGTTAGAATGTGATTCTTTTAGGATATCTTCCTATATTCAGTGGGAATGAATAGGAGTCCTGAAAAATGTGGAATGTATCATGAACTGGGAGAGTAGACAAACAAAAAAAGAATTGGGCTGAGTGGTCTGTTTGAATGGTTGGGAGCTATTCCAAGGGCTACCTGTCTTAAGCATACACTTCATTTATGTACTAAATAGCTTCAGTGACTGAGAATTTGCAGGAAAGTTGGATCGATTTATTGTTATAGGTTGGGATAAGCCCAAGATGTTGCTTAGTTGAAGAGAGAAAAATTTTAAGGGGGAAAATTGTTGGGGTGGATGGAAGAATGGGAGGTATTATTACCGAGGAGTTGAAAGAAGAGGTTTGATTTTGAAAGTACTCTTGTAGCATAGGTGCTACTCTAGATGTTCAGATAAAAACTTTTCTTTAAGGTTTTGTTCACTTTTCTATAGAAATGAAGTCATTCTTCAAAATCCTATCAAAGTCATGTGCATTTTTTATCTATAACTATTTGATTTCTCTCTCTCTCTCTCTCTCTCTCTCTCTCTCTCTCTCTCTCTCTCCCTCCCTCCTCTCTCTTTCCCCTCTTTCTCTATCTCTGTCCCTGTTTGTTTCCCCCCCCGCCTCCTCTCTCTGTCTCTGTTTCTATCTCTGACTCTGTCTCTCTACTCTCTCTCTCTCTCTCTCTCTCTCTCTCTCTCTCTCCTCTCTGTCTCTATCTGACTCTGTCTCTCTACCCATCTCTCCTTTTCTCTTTCTTTCTCTCTTCCTCTCTCTCCCTTCTCCCTCTGTCTCTCTCTGTCTCTGTCTCTCTCTGTCTCTCTCTCTTTGTTTCTCTCTGTCTCTCTCTGTCTCTGTCCCTCTGTTTCTGTTTCTGTCTCTGTCTCTCTCTCCTCTCTGTCTCTCTCTCTCTCTCTCTCTCTCTCTCTCTCTCTCTCTCTGTCACTCCCTGTTTCTCTTCTATTCTGAGCTTCAGTTTCCTCATAATTGTTGTGAGGCTTCAATGAGAAACTACTCTAAGAACTATGTAATCTTTTAAACACCATATGACTATCACTTAATAATTCTGTTCCCCTGGGCAAGTCATTTAAATTTGCCTCAGTTTTCTCAATTATAAAATGGGGATAATAATGGCACTTCCTCAAAGTTGTTATGAAAATCAAATGAGATAATATTTGAAACAGTACATAGAAGTGTCTGACACATAGTAGGAACCATACAATTGCTTATTACCCCTCCTCATTATAATTATCTTCATTTTCATTTCATAGTTTTCTTCTTACTATGATTTTTGCCATATATCTGTAGATACAAAGTGAGTTATTATCATTATTCTTTTGTAGTCAGAGTAATTCCCCAGAGTTTATCTATGTCTACGCCATAGACGATGCTCTTATCTTCAAACAAATTAAGAGTTTAATTTTCAAAATAAATTATTATTTTCCCATGGAATTCTAAAAGATTTACATAGTTCATATGAAGTGGTAAGTTGGGAGTTCTTCAATCTACAAATCTACTGTCTTAAGATCTGGATGCTGAAAACAATCTTGAAAAATGACTTTGGTTTTTAGAAGTGAGAGGATTTTAGAGCTGGAATTAGAATGAATATGTAGATATTATTCAGGCCAAACATTTTTTAATAATTATTTTCATAGACTCCTTGGGTAAGCTGATGAGGTCCTGTGGACACTTCTTAGAATAATGGTTTTAAACATGTAAGATAAAATACATTGGGATTCAGATACTTATTAGCTACGTGACCTTAGGCAAGTCATTTAAACTTATTTGCTTCAAATTCCTCACCTGTAAAAGAGAGAAGAAAATGGAGAAGAAAATGGTAAACCACTCCAGGATCGTTGCCAAGAAAATCCCAAATAGGATCGCAAAGTTTGGAACTCAACTGAAGCGATACAACAACAAACCCCCATAATGATATTTGAAATTCCTCACTGGAGCATCCCACATAGATCTGTCTATTTACCTTCAGTGCCCTTTACAAGGCATGCTGAGTGATGGGCAGGAGATGGCAAATACCAGGTTAATCAAAATACTTTGAAAACCACTTCCCTCAGATCCTAATCTAGGGCACTAAGTCCAAGAACCCTGAGAATAGCAGGACCTGCTTCCCTCTACCCAAAGATCACTAACCCTGATTCATTCAGGGAGTAAGCCCTTATCCAGTAGTTTGCTTCGGTCATAGGCCCAAAGACACAGAAAAGAATGTTTCTACCACCAAAGTCCTTGGTACTGTCAAAGGGATCAGTATCTAAAATGAGTATGTTTTCATCCATGGAAAAAATAAAAAATGAGATACAATATCATCTGCATTGTATCCTAAGGACCACTGGGCCTTTCTTTCTGACTTGCAATTGAAATTTTCCCTATGTATCTCCCCTATTAGAAAGTGAGTTTCTTGAGAGCAAGGTTGTTTTGATCCTCTATTTGTATGTTTAGCACAGTTCTTTGTACATAGTAAGTACCTATTGAATATTTTATTATTCATTCATTTGCAAAAATTACTAAGTTCTATCTTCCTTCTTTCTTCATAATCAAAATTTACCTTATTTGGGTGACTTCTTAACTATTATGGGAAAAAGCTTTACAAATAGCTGAAATAATTTATACTAAAGTGTGAATGATTCAGTCAACACAGAGGGGTTTTTTAATATTATCAAAGGATAATGAATCCCTAATTGGTAGAATGTGTATATGGAAAATATTTTTCCCTTTTGTTATTTTCTTTTTTTATCACAAATTTAGCAAACACATATTTCCTATATATAAAGAACAGAAAAAGAAGTTTCCATTTGAAATTATGTATCTAGTAAATATTGTTTATTTTTGAAATATTTATTAAATGTTAATTAAGCTGCTTGTGTCTTCTAACAGCTTTCTTCTGTTTTTTTAAATTTTCACTGACTTCCTTAGTTTTTTTTTTAACATTCTCAATACCTACCCACTACTCCCAATCTTATCCCCTAAATGGGAGACAGTTTATAAAAAGAGCTTCCTTGCAGATTGAAGAGAAATTGTTTCAAGCACCAACATTCCCCTGACTCCATTAAATCCTCTTCCTCATTCTAGAATAACTGGTGAAATCTATAGACCCCCTCTCAGAATAAGATTTTTAAATGCATAAAAAAGAAATGGGAATAATTTCTATTATTAAAATTGTTTTCAAAGAGGAAGTTCATGGACTCCAGGTTAAGTACCCCTATAGAATATAGGGATCAATAAAAGTCACTCATTATTTCTGAAAGGGCAAGAATCCTGCTCTAGAGTATGAGAAGCCCTCCAAATCTTGTCCATTTCCATTATCCTTGAGGTACTTGATCTTGGTAGCAACCAGTTGGCTTGGTATAGTCATGCCCTAGTATACTTAATTAAAGGAAACTACAACAGTCTAATTTTACTGAATGATAATTTTTGTCTTTCTGAATGCCTGAAGGTTCATTTTGCAGTGATATTTGATATTTATTTTACTCTTAGTACTCCCCCCCCTTTATATTAAGCTGCATGCAGGGAAGGAAAGGAAGATTCAGAGAAGCAATCTCTGAATTTAGATTACAAGATAGGCAAACCTGGCATTTCTGTAGTATCTGGGGGAGGGGGAAGGGGGATGAGGTCCCATTGAATAGTGAATTTCCTCTTTATTTTCTTTATTAGCCAAAACTGCCTTGTCCTTATTTTCCTGGATTTGTAAAGCATTTCTTGACATATGCAATACTTAATAAAATAAATAATTAATCAAACATAAACAGTAATTTGGGTTCTAATTTTAAAATTGTTATAATCTCACATTTTATGAGATGAAATATTAAAGCAATGAGTTAGGTCCATATTACACCCTGCCCACCCAAATTAGATCTATTCCTTTGTAATTACAACCTGCCTAAGCATCTTGCTAAATGTATTAGAAGCTCTCACTTCCACCTAGAATATTCAAATTTTTTAAATTAATAGTTTTTTTAAAAGCAATGGTTCAAGAAATTGACTTTCACTTTCTTCAATATTTTTAACTCCTTTAATTTCTGTCTCTCTCCAGTGAAACAGATCTTTGACTTTGGGGAAAATTCAATTTAATATACATTTTTTAAGCAACTATTATATACCAGACATTATGTTAATTGTTGGGGATACAAGAAGAGACGAAAGAAAGACAGTTCTTGTCTTCAAGGAGCTTTCTAAATTGTAGGAGAGGTAACATGCAAACAAATTTATACAAAGTGAACTATATACAAGATTCCCACAGCAAAATTGCACTAGAATTAAGAGGGTTGAGGAAGGCTTCCACCAGAGCCGTCTTTAGTCAAGAGGAAGAGGAAGACCAGTCAAGCCTGGAGAGACAGCCAGGGGAAATATCCAGAGATGAGGATGGAATGTTTTGTTCCTAGAACAGCCAAGAAAGGGTCAGTGTCACTACTTCCAATAGTGTGTTAGGGAGAAAAGTGATATGGTAATTCATCACTTAGTGGTCAGCTAGTTGCATCTCTTCAAAACTTACAACAAACACAGTTTCCTACCCCCCCCCCCCCCCTAGCCTTTTTCCAAAAAGACTTTCTAGTTTGGTAGGAACCATCTCCAAGATCCGAGTGGTAGAATTGTGATGTAATGCTGGCCTTTATTTCAGCTTAAATAATTTTCTCTATTGGTACTCACTTAATATATATACTTCTTAAAGTGAATTTCTTTTAAAAATTATATATTTCAATTACTAAGTTTGGTCTTCAGAAAGAGATGAGAAATTTTGCTTTCTTACAGAAGTGAGGGACTAAGGTGTAGAACATTTCAAATACTATCAGACTCAGTTGATGTATTGGTAAGTTTTGAAGAGACAGAGAGAAAGAGACAGAGAGACAGAGAGGCTGACACTGTCCAGTGTCCTTCCCATAAAGCAATCAAAGCATTTTGGAGTTTAATTTTTTATTTTAGGTTTTTGGGGTTAAGTGGCTTGCCCAAGGCCACACAGCTAGGTAATTATTAAGTGTCTGAGACCGGATTTGAACTCAGGTACTCCTGACTCCAGGGCCGGTGCTTTATCCACTGTGCCACCTAGCCACCCCTGGAGTTTAAACTTTATCTGAAGGCAAACATCTATAAAAGTATATTATATTATAAAAGCATAGAAAGAAAATAAACACAATTTAAGGGTAAGAGATCCAAATTCATCAGACCAACATGAGGAAAGATCAGGAGAGGGGAGGGGAGGGGAACAGGAGTAAAAGAAATGTAAAAATTCCAGGTCTTAGTGGTGGCAAAACAAGAAAATTTTTCCTGCCCCTGTAGACATTTTATCTCTTAGAATCTTCTCTAAGGCAGGCTGCCCCTCCTCTCATGTCCCCTAACAGGGCCAAGAGGAAGAGCTGACATAACTTCCTTCCCTGCTACTCTCAGACCTTCCCCCTGTTACCATCAATCAGCAATTATTTTCCTTCTTTATAGCTTCTTTAAACATCTGGCCTCCCAGCTGCTCCACTTTCTTAACTTCCAAGCCTTCTATCTCTATTCTCCTTAAACCATGTATAGGAGTGGGCATAATTTAGATGACCTTCTCTCCTCCCCCCTCCCATCTTCTTCTTTAACAGAATTTGACCTAGGTGCCATAATTCCTAATTAGAACTTTGATTACTTTCATATAGATTGTAATTTACTCATTGGGAAGTATTTAGAGGATCCTAGATATAAATTTTAAAGGATAGAAGACTTTTATAAACAAAGAAACTGAGATCCAGAGTGGTTACATTCCAAAAACCACACAAAGAGTAATTGCCAAAAGTGGGATTTGAAAACATGACCTTAGATCCAGAACAACTCTTCTGAACCTTACTTACCATCTAAATTTTAGCGCCCTTGGGATAATACAAAAGAAATTGGGGATGTGATCCCTTACCTCAAGGAACTTACAATCAGTTTGGGAAACACAAGGTAAAGATGATGTAAAATTGGATGGATTAATAAGTTGTAGCAAGTGGCAATTTCTTTTTAAGAAAATCATCCTCTGATATACCCGCTCTGGGTCTTTCAGGTTCAAAGGACTGCTATCCTTAAACAACAACAACTTTAGAGATCATATAACCCATCATTTTAAACAGGACGAAACTGAAGTTCAGGGAGGTTACTGAAGAACTATGAGAATAGGAGTGTTGCTCAGATATCAAACATGTGTAACACATAAACAATTACATCTCTTTTTATTAAATTTAGATAAGCTTGACAGAGGCAAAGATAAAGAAACAAACTTCAAATGGATTTAGAGATAGAAAATAGGAACTAGAGATGTAGAAACTTTAAAATCTTCCTTTTTAAAATTTTCTTTACTTAAATTTTAATTTAAGGAACAAGTCTAATATTTCTAAAACACAGTATACCAAATGAGTGATTGCAAAGGAAACTGCAAATCTATTATGTACAACTTGATATTTAAAAATATATATATATATATATATATATAATACAATTATCAAGAAGTTTTTTTGTCTTAGAATCTTTTTCTTAAAATGTTAAAATTAAAAAAATCAAAGCAATAAAATGTATGATTCCTTCCTATAACTTTCCTACAATTGTAATCTTTCTTCTCCACATACTAACCTTGGTTTAATAAAGCAGATCAATTAGTATTAGAAACTAGCCTTACAAAATCAGTGGCTTACTTGGAATTATAAAACCCCACAAATTGTGTCACCTCCTCAGGGTATTAAAATCAAACTCTTTATACTCAAAAATGAATCAAATCAGACTAGATCTGAGAGAATGACCCTTAATTTGTGTATTCTTACTTTCATTTGTACATTCCTTCAGATGTAGCATGGAACAATGAATGGGAATGGCCTTGGAGCCATAAAAACCTGGATTCAAGTTCCACTTCTTTTTTTTTTTGATGAGGCAATGGGGTAAAATGACTTGCCCAAGGTCATACAGCTAGCAAGTATCAAGGTCAGATTTGAATTCAGATCCTTCTGACTCTAGGGTCAGTGCTCTATCCAGTGTGCCACCTAGATGCTCCCCAAGTTCTACTTTTGATGTCTATCTTGGACAAGTCATTTAAACCTGTCAGTGGCCTAGGCAACTCACTAAGACTAAAAGTGGCAGAGAGAATGCTTACCTATGTTGATTGAAGAAATTTTCTTATTTGGAAGTTCCTAAAATAAACATAGGTGTAGTCCCTATCCTTATATTCAACTTTATATAGGTATTTTTGATCAGAGGTGGTTTTGACAGACATGTCTGAAAGCTGTAATGGTAGAATGACAATCTATTTCCAACTCTTACAATGAGAAGGGGGATCAGAGACATAATTGTAATGTTGAGCATCATTAGAAGATTCATTTCTCACTTGTCTATTTTGGGATTTCTCTTACTTCTCCATCTTGCTCCAGAAAGTTTATTATTAGGATAACTTCATCATTCTGTAAGACTTCAGCAGCCAGTCATCCTCCTCCTTTCTTCCTTTTCCTCCTTCTCCTCCTCCACCTCCTGGCTAGCATTTGCATAGCAATTAATCATTTTGCAAAGCACTTTACAAATATCTTACTTAATGCTCACAACAACCATAGGAGAGAGGTTCTATTAATAACTCCACTTTAAAAGGATGCAAAACGATTACCCAGGGTCAGTCACATATCTAGTCTCAGACCTTATTTGACCTCAAGATTTCCTGTCTCCAAGTCCAATGCCTTATTTTACAAAAGAGAAACTTGAGACCCACAGGGAGGAAGTAAGTTGCCCAAGGTCACATATTATTAAGGTGATAGAATATAGGTATTAATTGGATTAATAGGATTATTATTATTATAGGATTAATAGGATTAATTTGAATCCAAGTCTTGTGATTCCAACTTTTGTACTCTAATCTATTCAGGAGTTTTGGAGGAACTCCTCAAAGGAACAAAATATATGAACATTGTATATTTCATCCATACAAAGAGCCTAGAAAGACACCCTAGGAACTAAGAACTGTCAAGTCTTACTTCTGTGTTGGTGAGTTGGTGGAATGTATAATACTCTTCAATAGGGCAACATGGTGTCTGGAAGGGGAAGTCATGCCCAATTAATTTAATAAAATTCTTTGAGGGGGTAAATAAGCATATGGACAAGGAAGAACCAGTAGATATGGTTTATTTAGACTTTCAATAATCTTGACAGGGTTTGATATCAAAAGCTGTTTAAAAAATTGAGTTACCATGGGATCAGGAGGAATGTTTTCTAATAAAGAAAGGGTAGCTTAGAAACAAAATAGGGATTAAAAAGTCACTTCCCTGCATGGAGAAGGGTAAACAGTGAGGTTTGCTAAGGTGGGTGCAGTAATCATCTTTTTAAAAATATTTTCATAACTGATCCAAGAAATGGGACTGACTATACATTAAATCTCCAATAATACCAAACCCTATGAAAAGCCAAGTAGGTAGGAATAAGCTCTACGAAGGAAGTTCTCTTCAAGCTATGGCAGACAAGCTCCATTGTGTACAAGTATAAAAAGCATAGTCCAGATTTATTGGATGCCAATTTTTGAGAAATGTTACAATCCAGGATGTAAAGCATCCTCATAGCACAGAGATGAATGATCCATGGCCCTAGGGTTACATGCTACTCTTTGGAACTTTATGCATGACCCTTGCATGAAGGAAAATGATCACCATTATGTTTTCTTTTAATATGTGATTCAAAGTCAAATAGTTTTTCTTTTTTGTTATATTTGCCAATTTGATAGGTATGATGTGGAACCTCAGAGTTGTTTTTCATGTACCATTTTCTTATTAGTGATTGGAAGTTTTTTTAAATACAGTTAATTGGTAGCTTAGATTTCTTTCTTTTTTTCCTGATAACTTTTATCCCCTCATCTTATTTCCCTCCCCCTCCACAGAAGGCAATTTGTCAGTCTTTACATTGTTTCCATGTTGTATATAGATCCAAATTGAATGTGATGAGAGAGAAATCATATCCTTAAGGAAGAAATATAAAGTATAAGAGCTAGCAAGATCAGACAATAAGATATAAGGTTTTTTTTTTCTAAATTAAAGGTAATAGTCCTTAGTCTTTGTGCAAATTCCACAGTCCTTTCTCTGGATACAGATGGTATTCTCCATTGCAGAGAGCCCCAAATTGTCCCTGATTGTCGCCTTGATGGAATGAGTGAGTCCATCAATGTTGATCATTGCTCCCATGTTGCTGTTAGGATGTACAGTGTTTTTCTGGTTAGATTTCTTTCTTTGAAAATTGACAATTCATATTCTTTGACTTTATATCAATTGGAGAATGGTTCTTATTCTACTATATTTGAATCTGTTCCTATATATCTTGGAACCTTTATTAAAGAATTTACTGCAAAGAATTTTACTCAGATGACTGTTTTCCTTCTAACTTTAGTTGAATTAACTTTGCATGTGCAAAAACATTAAATTGTCTATTTTGTCTTCTATCTCTTTATCTCTTCTTTATGAATTCTTCTCCTATATACAGACTGAGGAAAATTTCTTCCTTCACTCTAATTCTTTTCTAATGTTCCTTTTTTATTTTTCAAGCATTGCTTTTCTTTGCATTTTTTCCAGTGGAAGAATTGGAAGGAGGGAAAATAAATGCTTTTTTAATTTAAAAATAAAAGAGACCCCCCCCCCCCATTAAAATAATCTCCTTTGACTCACTTTGGATCTTCTACCACAGATATACAAGGATACTCTAACCAAAAGATTTCAATTTAATTCAATAAATACTTATTGAGTGCCAACTATTTCCAAGCCTCTGATAGTCATACAAAGATAAGTAAAAGACAATCCCTGCCTTCAACATGTGTACAATCTAGTAACTTGAATAACACAGTATTAGTGCCTTTCCTCTGTTGGTTGTCTTTAGTTTAACTTGTTTATATTTTGTTTGTACCTGTTGTTTGCACATCATCTTATCCACTAGACTGTGAGTTCCTTGAAAGCAGGAACTATCTTTTTTTGGTTGTTTTTTTTTTTTTAGGTTTTTGCAAGGCAATGGGGTTAAGTGACTTGCCAAAAGCCACACAACTAGGTAATTAATAAGTGTCTGAGATCGCATTTGAATTCAGGTACTCCTGATTCCAGTGCCAGTGCTCTATTCTCTGTGCCACCTAGTTGCCTCAGGAACTATCTTTTACTTTTCTTTGTATTCCCAGAACTTGGCACAGTATTTTCCACATAGTAGACGTTTAATAAATGTTTGTTTACTATTGATTAATTATAGAAGCTATAAGTTATTATTTAAAAGGAAACCAAAATGATCTAATAGAAAGCAGAATTTTACTTGTGGCTAACTTACATTTGTGGTCTCAAGAATTACTCTTAAATGAGTAACAAGTAATTTCCTGTATGTTTTTGGTATTATTTGATGCTCTCCATGCCATTCAGATTCCAATTCTTTTCTCGAAGAAAATATTTAGGACACAGACCCTTGTTGCAGCAAGGCAATCATCAGCTCTGGAATTTTTCTATACCTGTCTCCCATTCCTGAATGTTCTTTTTTCTCTACCTCACCTACTTTCCTCCCTAGCTTCCAGTTAAAGTTCAAACTATAATTTCATCTTTTATTAGAAACTTTTTCCATTTTGTCTAAATTCCAGGGTCCCACTCAGATAAATATTTCCTATTTAGCTTGTATTTAACTTGCATTTTCTATATCTGTTTTCATTCTGTCTCTCCCATTAGTAAGCTCCTTGAGGGCAGTCACTGTCCTTTTCCTCTTTCTGTATCTTCATCACTTAGTATACAATGTCTGGCACATGGTAAACTCTTAATAAATAATTATTGATTAATTGATTTTACTCCTTCCTAGTTAATTCTCTAATTTACCACAATGGCTCTTCTAAACCTTGTCCTTTCTCCTTAAGACTTCCATAATATCTTCCCCACCTCTCAGCAGAGAACTTTGCACCATACTTTACTGAGAAAATTGAGGACATTCAACATGAGCTCTCCCATCTCTCCTATGCCTCATCTCAGAGTCCCCTATTATCTCCCTTTGAGTTCTCTAGCCCTTAATATCAAGGCCAACTCCATATGTCTCTTTAGTTCTGTTCCCTCCTGTCTTCTGTAGAAAATTGTCTTATTCATTTTCTCATTCTAACCATTTAACCAATTCTAACCAATGTCTCCCTATCTGTTATTTTGGTTTTCTTTGATAATGAAAACAAGAACCATTCAACAGTTATGTTGCTGTCCTATTCTTTTTTTGATTTTTGCAAGGCAATGGTGTTCAGTGACTTGCCCAAGGTCACATAGCTAGGTAATTATTATGTGTCTGAGATCAGATTTGAACCCAGGTCCTCCTGACTCCAGAACCAGTACTCTATCCACTGTGCCACCTAGCTGCCCCGTTCCATTTTTTTTTAAAAAAAAATCATTAGCTCCTATAATCCCCCAGAAATTATTTCCCTTTAATTCTCTGTCCTTTTTTAAAAAAAATCAACAGAACTAATTATCTTTTCATCCAAATTTCTCCTCTTTCAAATTTTCCTATTTCTATCAAAAGCACCACCAACTTCTAGTCACTCAGCTACACAGCCTCTATGTCATTCTCAAATCCTAATTCTCCTTCAAATTCAATACACTATCAAATCTTATTATTTCTATTTCCACAACATCTTCCATTTACACCATTGTCTCCATACTCACTGTCTACTCACAGAATTATCACTCTATCTTAGGCCCTGGGCACTTCTTGCCTAGAATATTGTAATAACCTCCTAATTGGTCTCCCTACTTCAAAATCAATTATCTGCCAAAGAGATTTTCCTCAATTGCAGGAAGCACTGAATTTGACCATGTCACCCTCCCCTTCAACTCACTAAATTCCAATGACTCCTTTTTCCCTCTAAGATAGAATGCAAACTTCTCGATTATGCATTTTAAAATTCTTCATAACCTGCCTCCTCATGAGGACATTTCTATCCTTTTTTTATACAATAACCTTCATACATACTACTGGAGTCTCACCTTTACATCTGCCTTCTCTTTCAATTCCCCCTCCTTCTACTGCCCCCAATATTTGAATCATGTGATTTAAATTCATTGTTCAATTGATTTTCCTTAGTCAGATGCCTGACCTTGTTATTTCCCACCTATTCAATAAACCCTGGTCCCCCATATAACCTTTGGGATGAAATATAAAAACTTCAATAGGCATACAAATCTTCCCAATCTGGCACCATATTACCTTCTTTAAAAACAAACTTAAATATCTTTTTTTTACATTGAACTTAACAATCTTCAACAAACATGAATATTTCAATATATGAAGAACAAAAAAGAATAATATATGAAAATATAAACCTGTTATTGTGATATAATTGCCCTATTTGTATCCCATATTGAATGTTTTCTGAGCACCTTTTTAATTTTATATTGATGCTTTTTTCTTTCTTTTTTTAATCTCTATCACTATTCACCAATTTGTACTGTCCTCCTTCTCCCCCCAAAACCCAGCCTCTTCGTCTCCAGTTTTCTTCCCCTTTAAAGCCATCCCTGATATCAAATAAGTACAATTAGATAAAAAATGCCTCATAATTTATATCTCATTCTACACATTTTCTCCATCACCCTTCAGCCAAGAAGTAAATGATATGTTTTACTATTAGGTTTCTTAAATCAAGAACATTCACGGTATTGTTCAGAGTTTTTATCACCTTTCAGAGTTGTTTTCCTTTACATTATTGTGATCAGTGTGTAAGTTTTTCTTCTGGTTCTGTTCATTTAGCCCCAAACCAGTGCATATATCTTCCAAGATTTCTCTAAATTCACCCTGTTCATCATTTCTTATGATAATAATATTCTGTTACATTCATAAATCATAATTTGTTTAGCCAGTCCCCAATTGATGGGCAGCCATTTTGTTTCCAATCCTAAACTACAAGAAAAAAATCGTGCTACAACTATTTTTGTAAAAAAGTGAATCCTCTCTCTGAGTCTTTGACCTCTTTGGAGTTTATGCCTAGTTATGGTGGCAACTTAATTTCCTAGTTTCATTACACATTATTCTCCTCATCGCCTCTGTGATCCAACCTTCTTGCTATTCCTGATATATGATGCTGCATCTCCTACCTTCATGGCCTTTATTAGCTCCTTTGTCTGTAATGTATTTCCTCATACCTTCCACCTCTTGAAATCCCTGGGTTTACTTCAAAACTCAGCTTGAGTTTTGTAACTTGTACTTGACAGCTTTTATGGTCTTGTCAAATGCAAATACATTTCCTTCCAAGATTACCTTGACACTGTCTTATAGGTGTTTTGTATATACTTATATATATGTATGGAATCTACTCTGTTAGAATGTAAAGGGCAGACACAGTTTTGCTTTCCTCTTCATTTCCTTGGCACATAGTAGTCCTTAATAATTACTTACTGGTTCTCTGATTATTAAACTTTAAATCTTCTCTTTATAGGGGTTGGCATTATTTCTGATCAGACCTACCTTAGTTTCTTCATATACTTTGGTCGGGTAAAGGATATTTTCTATTGAAGAACTAAGAGGAGAGGAAGGAGGGTTGCCTGTAGGTCACCAGGTGAAGCTTTGAATGTACTTCATCCATCCACCCATTTATTAATGAGACATTTTGTGTATATAATAGTGTGAGATCTTTGGAGGATACAAATATAAATTGTCAAAAAACAGTTATTAAATGCCTTACTAGTGCCAGACACTGTGCTAAACCCTTGAGATACAAAGAAAAAAGACAGTCCCTGCCCTTGAGGAATTTACAACCTAAGAAGGGAGACAACACAACAACTATGTTCAAAAAGATGATATGCAGGAGAAATGGAAACTAATGAGGAAAGAAACTAGAAGAGGGATTGGGAAAGGTTCTAATAGTGGGATTTTAGGTGAGATTTGAAAAATGGAATATAAAACATTGTTCCTCCCCTCAAAGTGTTTTCTACCTTATAGAAAAAGGGAATGGAAAGTATGCAAAAAAGTTTAGTTGATTAACCCAAATATGTGCAAGACTGCTTAAACCAATTAATGCTAATGTGTGAGAGGATGCCAAAAAATAAGCACCATAGGGCAAGAATGTTAGACTAGGAATCTTTAATAGGAGCTTCAAAGAGGTAGGAAGAGGTGAAAGATTTTGGAATATTTCGGGTAAGAGTTTCTTTGTTCTTGGCCATTGCTTAAGGAGATTAAGTAGATACTTCACAATGCAAAGTATTAATTATTAACACCAGAATACATTAACAGACCCTAAAAAGGAGCCTCCAGTTTAGAGGTAGACTTCTAGGAGCCTCCAGGCAACCATGAGAACATGCTAAGAAAGCAATTCATTATAGGAAGGGGTGGGGTACCACAAGGGACTTTTGTTCCTCAAACTTCTGAAAAGTAAAAATCATCAGCAAATCAAGGATTTATTAAATGCTTTAAAAAGAAGCACAACAAAAAAAGACTGCTAGCAGATAGCCAAATATTTCTCTCTCTCTCTCTCTCTCTCTCTCTCTCTCTCTCTCTCTCTCTCTCTCTCTCTCTCTGTATGTTTGTGTGTAAGTGTATACACACACACGTGTATATATATATATATATATATATATATGTATTATATGGGTTTGTGTATAAACACATACACAGAGGAAGAGAGTTCAAAGTAGCATGATGTTGGATAAATCACTTACTCTCAGTTTTCTCCATAGGGGATAATAATAGCTCCTACTTCCGGGGTTGATGTGCAGATCAAATAAGATAGCTGTCAAACAGTACATTATAAATACTATATAAATGTTTATTATATATGCATGTATGCATATATTGTATAGCTATATATGTATATATCCATATTTATCTATCTATCTATAGATATATAGATAGATATCCAACCTCTGAGTCATTTTTGTGATTGTATTAGTAATCCATTATCCATTTGTCTTCTGAGTGATATATATATATATATATATATATATTATTACATTGACATTATTTCTCTTTTTCTCTTCTCTTATCCTTATTCAAATTTTTGGACTTCCATACCTACAAAAATCTGAGATAGTAAATAACAGACATTCCCTCAGTCTAAATCCTTAGATAGTTTTAAGGTGGAACCAAATGAATTAACATAAAACAAATAAAAGTGTGTGTGGGGGGGAATTCTTCATCCTTTTCTAGGTCTTCCCAAAATTCTACTGCTTTTGGCTTTGTTTTTCTTTCTTCAACTGAGAATGTATGCAGTATATATCAGTAAGGTCAAGAAGTTTTCCATTAATTTTCTCTGCATATTAGCTGTTTCTCCATAACCTGTTCTAATCACACATCTATGTCAGAAAAATTTAAAATGAGGCTCAAATCATGAACATCTGTTAAAAAGAAATAGAACTAGGGGCAGATAGGTAGCACAGTGAATAGAGCACTGGCTTTGAAGTCAGTAGGACCAGAGTTCAAATGTAACCTCAGATGCTTAATTGTTTTGATTTTTTTTTTAGCTTTTTTTGCAAGGCAATGGGGTTAAGTGGCTTGCCCAAGGGCACACAGCTGGCTAATTATTAAGTGTCTGAGACCAGATTTGAACTCAGGTACACCTGACTCCAGGGTCAGTGCTCTATCCACTTGGTCCACCTAGCTGCCCCTCAGATGCTTAATTGTTTCCTAGCTGTGTGGCCTTGGGCAAGTCACTTATCCCCATTGCCTTGCCATTTTTTAAAAAAAGGTAAAAAGAAATAGAACCCATCAGATCCCTGTATGTAAACTGTCTTCAACAATTTTCTAGATTCATTTATGTCCCTTCTCAAATGGTCTCTTCTGGGACTAGTCTGTGGTTTGGGGGGTCTACTTCGTCATTTTTTGGGTCTTTCTGTGAGAATTTGTTCCTTCTTTTCCAAATTAATGAGAAATGTAACTATAATTTAAACTCATTCTCTGGCATAGGATGAATTCTATCTGGACTCAACTGTTTTCTGGCTGTTTTAAAGATTGCTTTACAATTGGTGGCTCCCCCCCCCCCCCCCTGCAGCCTCTTGAGATTTTTCTTGATATGGGTCTTAAGCATTGCATGCAATCTTTTTATCATCCCTTTAGCCTGTGGATTATAAGCTAGATGGAAGTTTTAAATAATATCCAGTCCTTTGATCTTATGAACTGTGAAATGGGATCTTTGATCACTCTCACTCAATAGTGGGTGTTCAAAATTATCAATTAATAATTAACAGTGTTGGAGTTGCATTTGCTCATGAACCAGACTGAACAAAGCTATATCCCTAAATTATAATTAAGGAAGAGTTTTTGTTAAGTTTATTATCAAAAGGGACAATATAATGCTTAAAAATTTGAGTCAAGGGGTGGCTGGATGGTGCAGTGGATAGAGCACTGGACCTGGAGTCTGGAGTATCTGAATTCAAAAGTGGCCTCAGACACTTAATAATTACCTAGCTGTATGGCCTTAGGCAAGCCATTTAACCCCATTGCCTTGCAAAAAAAAAAATTAAGTCAAAGAGGTACCCATATTAATTGTCTAAGTCTTATCTATACAAATTATAGTATAGCAACTGGGCTATTAATGAATCTCTGTGACAGTCTTCAGAACATACATGCCATCTGAAGACTTTCTTTGGGGAGTTGTAAAGAGCATATCAATTAAATCAATAACCAAAAACCAGGGTCAATCAGGTCCTATAATTCATCAGTCATTTCTGATACTAAGAAGGGGTCCCTTAATAGGTTCAGTCTCAGTGTTAAATTTTACACAGTCCACTGTAAATACCCACTCACTTGTTTGGGTTTTTTTAATTAACAAAACTGAAGATTTGTATGCATTAATTGTTTTCCTAACTATGGTTTCTTTTCCAAATCCTTTCAACATTGTAGTAATTTCCTTATCTTCTTTGATTCTGTACTGGGTTGGGGGAGGGTATTTATAACTTGCTTTGGCATGGACAATACTATTAGATTCCACAGAGCCTTTTCTATTAACGACTAGACAATTTTTGAATTATGTAATAAAGTCAACCTTTTACTAAAACATCCATTCCAATTATTGCTTCATCTGTACCTGGGATAGCAACAAGTCTATAGATCTCCTTGGACCAATTTGAGATCTTTAATTTTCTGCATAATTCCCATTTTGAGGTTTCAGAATCTCTGAAGTTATTTATTTAGCTGGTTTGAGCATTTCTTTTCATTTTTTTCTGCTTCATTTCCTCTTGCACACACACACACACACACACACACACACACACACACACATATATCTAGTATATTATCACTTGTGAACCAATATCTAATAGACGCAATGTGTGATGGCCCCAACCCTTATTGTATCAAATTACTAGTTCTAGATAGGGGATGCAAGGTATAAAATGGGGATGACCAGATTCCTAAATCAAAATTAGTTTCCAATCTATCAAAGCTACAATGTTAGTTATGATTTGGTTAAATTTATTTGAGATCTAAAATTTTCTTAAGTTTTCTATAACTCTTTCCTAAATTCTGTGGTTTCTTTTGATACATGCTGTGAGATTTTAATAACCATTTTAGCAATAGCTAAGGAATATCTCACACTCAATACATCCTAAAACTAAACTCAATACTACCCGCACATCAGATCCCTTTTCCTAACTTCCCTGTTTTTATCACGTGAATCACCATCCTTCTCATCACCAGGTTTGGGCCTTGGAGTTATCCTTGAATCTTCAGTCACACTCATTCCTCATGTCCAGTTACTGAATCTTGTCGGTTTTATTTTCACAACATCTTCCACCCCTGTTTCTCTCTTTTCATTGCCACATCCATCACCCTCATTCAAGTCTTCATCACTTCTCATTTGAGTTACTGTAATAGCCTCCTAAATGGTCTTAACTCATTTTTCCCCCTCCCTAATTCATCCTTTGCACAGCTGCCAATGTGCTACTCCTAATAGTACAGGTGGATCCATGTCATTCCCCTGCTCAAAAAGCTCCTTATTTCTTTTAAGATAACATACAAACCACAGAACACATTTCCAGGCATAATAAACATTACTCTCTTCATATACTCCAACTAAATTGACTTTTCTGGTCTTTCTCCCACTGTCCTCCATGCCTTGGATTCAATATTTCTTTACATTCACCTCCTAGAATTTCTAGCTTTCTTCACAATACAACTCAAACATCATATCTTACATGAAATGTTTTCTATTTCATCTAGCTGGTAGTGTTTTCCTCCCCTCCAAAAACGATATATTTATTTTGTTTATTATGGGTACCTACTTACATAGGATATATTGCTTTCCCCAGTAGAATGTAATCTCTTTTAGGGCAAAAGCTATTTCATTTTTTTATCTTTGTATACCACATTGCCTTGTACAGTGCCATTGTATAGCACATAGTCATTGCTTAAAAAATGTTTGTGGATTAGTAGTGAGGTTTGTAGGAATGAATGTAATCTCCAGAGAAGAAAGAATGGAATGTTGAATTCCTCTCCCTTAAGAAAATTATTTGATTGACAATTGCTGATGATTGGGGGTCAATTAGTAGGTCCTGAGGAAAGACCCTCCTAAGGGAAGATAGCACAGTTTAGGTAATTAATTGAACAAGCAAACCTGGAATAACAGAGTTCAAGATTTAGACAGGAAGTAAGAGATCAGAACAATAGTCAAAAGGAAGGGAAGTCAATGCAAATTCAAGGAGATGAAAAGAGATAAGACACTTTGGCAAATTATGTTGTATCACAACAATTCATCCTACACCTACTGTGTTCATTGTGGACATAGAGAAGAGCAATAGACCAAAGACTTTGTCTTGGGAAATAGACACAATGAAGAGTAGAGTGAAAAACCAGTAAAGAAAAAAGGAGTAATCAGAAAAGTTAAAGAAGGGAGAGAGGTGAGAGTTTTAAGGTGGGACTATAAAGTGCAGGAGAAAGAACAAGGTGACTAAGAACTGAGAAAAGTTCATTGGATTTAGTCATAAGGGATCATAGGAGAAGTTTTAGAGATAATCTGTTTAACTTCTCTCATTTTACAAGAGGAAACAGATCTAGAGGGGTTAAATAACTTGTAATTGTAAGTTAGTAGGTAGTAAGACAATTTTTTGAACTGAATTATTGTAAATGTTTAAGGCAGGATTGAAATGATTAACCTGAGTCCTTTGTAGAATGTCAGATGCAGGCAGAAGAAATTGAAGTAGTAGAGTGTATTTGGGATGCTAAAGTTAACAGATGTACTGGTAAGAATGAGGAAACTAGTTAATGTGTATGGACAAGTGGAAGAGGTATCAAGGGAAGAAGAGGTTGTGCTTTAAGAAGATCAATGCATCTCTATATTTCAGTTCTCAGATTTTGGGGATAATCCAGGATGACAAAGTCCAAGTCAGGGTCCTTACTTGTAAGGCCGAGATAATATGGAGCTGGAGGCCTGTCAAGTCAATAGAGAGGTAGGAAACCTAAGGTCAGTGTGTCATGAACATAGTGGAGAAACTACTACTACTCCTTTTTATTTTGATTTTTTTTTTAACCATTCTGCTGTGCTCTTTACTACCTCTGTGACCTTAGGCAAGTCACTTCATATATGTAGGTTTCAGTTTCCTCATTTGTAAAATGAGAAGGTTGCCAAGATGATTTATAAAGGTTTCTTCTGGCTCTATATTTATGATCCTATGACCCAGTCAATCAATATCCCTTTTTCAGGAGTTTGGTTCACTTATCTTTGACATGCACTTCCTGCTCTCTCATTTCTCGTAAACAATCAGTTCCCAAGTCTTGTTGTTTCTAATTTTTCAATGACTCTCACATCTGTCCCCTTCTTTCTTATTTCCTTTGCTCTCACTTTAGGATAGTCCTCACTATAACCAACATGGACTATTGCACTAGTTTCCTAACAGGTCTTTGTTCCTCCACTTTTCCCCCATCCCATCAATTCTTCATATGCTCTTAGTATTGGTATCTACATTCCCCACACCACATTGGTTCTGCCATGCCTTTGCTGTTCAAATGAGATATTTATAAAAGTTCCTGACACTTGATAGGCACTATACAAATATTTATCCCTTTTCCTTGACCCCTTCCTTTCCCCTCTTCCAGAGTGTCTGTAGTAGTATACTTTCTAGGTGGATGGCCCTGGGAAGGATCACTCCCCTGATGCCTAATATTCCAACCAAAAAAACCTTAGTCAAAACAGAGGACTGAGGAACTAAAGTCATCTAGGTGGTACAATGGCTAGAACATCTTGAATCTGAAAGTCCTGAGTTCAAATCCAACTTCAGACACTTACCAAGTTGGGTGACTTTGAGCAAGTTTCTTAAGCCTTGTGTCTCAGTTTCTTCATCTGTACATATAGATGATGATAATAATAACTCCCAGCTCCAAGGGATGTTGTGAGGACAAAATGAGATGACATTTGCAAATCATAAAGTACTAGATAAATGCTAACTATTATGATTATTAATTATTAATTCTTTGTTTCTATCCCTCTCTCTTGTTAGTTCAAAATACCTTAATATATAGCCTCCATATTTCAAGACATAGGAAAACTCCCAGGGTTAAGAAGGAGCAGTGTATTATAAACCAAAGAGGTTATTAGGAACCAAAAGACTGCACTTTACCACCAACTTGTCACTGACATTGGGAAAATCCCAATTAGATTCTTGGGCCAGACAGTGAAGAATTAGAATAAAGAGGCCTATTAGGTCCCTTTCAACTCTAACATTCTGCAATTCTGTGGCATAAGAGTTCTGAAAATAAGGGAATCATAACAGTCTTTTTTAAAAAATAGTAATTAAGGGGCAGCTAGGTGGCATAGTGGAGTCAGGAGTACCTTAGTTCAAATCCGGTCTCAGACACTTTAATAATTACCTAGCTGTGAGGCCTTGGGCAAGCCACTTAACCCCATTTGCCTTTCAAAAACCTAAAAAAAAATAGTAATTTCACAAAGAGATGTGTATTGCTGCTTGGATTTGCTGAAGATACTGGGCCTTTAGTTCTAATTCTATCCTTGTGGTTTCTTCTAGCTAGCAATGGGGAAAGCCCCAAACTTGAATGGATTTCACCATCAGTTATTCTGCATTTATTTTGTACAAGCTTTTTGAAAAAACTTCAATCAATGAGATGAATCAGTTATTTGGAGAGCAAGAAATAGACAATGAATAGCTATTATGTTAGTATCCTACTGATTTGAAGAGAACTCAAAGATTCCCCCCTGCCCCTTATCACATTGAGTGGACCCTTCCTGGAGGATTATGGATGAGAGTCATACAAAAGAGGCAGGCATAAATGCAACACTGGAGAGAATATCACCATTGATGAGATTATTGATACACTGAAGCACTGAGATGAACATAATAAAATATTTCTAGCAACTAGTAATTCCATTTGATGGAAGTAAATATGAATACATCATCTTCCTTGGATGGTGTACCTAAGCACATGGGATTAATAGCAATTGTTTCCCTTGTGTTAGTTGAGCCCCTGTTCTTCATTTTTTTTCCATTGGAGGCATTGGGGGTCACAAACAAACTCTACTAAATTAGTTAATCTACTTCTTGGGGTCATTTATTAACTTCTAGAGCATGAAATACATTACCTATGCTAATTTGTGCCAGGCCTTGAAAGGACATTAACTGGCATTCAGAGTAACTGAGAGGGAAAAGAAAGGTATCTGTTGGTTAATCACTCATTACCAGTGCTTTTGCTTAGGGTCCATCTGCCATAGATATCCACACCATAATTTTTCAATCAATGGATCACCATAGTAATATAGGAAGCCATAGTAATATAGGAAAAAAAGCTAGATTACAAAACCCCCTCTTTTCATAAGAACAATACAGGCTTAAACCATGGAACATTAAAAAAATCTATATGCTAAATATGAGAAGCAGCAATTAAATCATGTGACTAATTCAAAAATAATTATTTTATAATAAATACATCCTAGATAAAAGGACTACTAATTATTTCCTGATCTTATCCTACTTTCTCATGAATCTATATTTGCAAATGCTTTCCTTGATGCATTAAGTAGATCATCCCTCCTTTTAAAAACTCCTTTGCTTCCTTTAGGGTCAAACTTCCTTTAGGGTAAAATGTTCTAATCATTTCAGTGTGAAATGATTCCTTGTCGGTATCCTTTGTTAATCTCTGTTGAGATTCTCCTGTGCACTTAAATTCTAATATGTATTCTTGTTAGTGAGGTAGCATGGGGTGATGAATAGAAAACTGGATTTGGATCCAGGAAAACTTCTTGGTCTCTAGACTTTAGGCAATTCAATAAAACTATAAGAAAAGAAGATATTGATTTGTATTAATAGAAGGAGTTTTCTCACCAAAGAATTTCCAGTGTCAACAAAATCACAAATACAGTCGCTGTTATAGTTATTTATACACATTTTTTCCTCTTTCCTTCTCCTTATTTCTCCTTTTTCCTTCCTTTTCCCCTTCTCTCTCTCCCTTCTTTCTTTTCCCCCTTCTAACCTATTCTTAATTTCAAAGAGAGAAATTTTATAAACTTCATTCATGGTATGACCCCAAGTTCCAATATCCTTGATGGAAAGATTATGTATATGACAGTCATTAAATGTTTATTATGTGCTAGACAGAAAAAAAGACAAAAAACAGCCCATACTCTCAAGGGTTTCTCAATCTAATGGAAAAAACAACATGCAAAATGAAATATGAAAACAAAATATAGATAGGATAATTTGGAATTTATCTACAGAGGGCAAACACTTAAATTAAACATTTAAATCAAGGCTTCCTGTAGAAGGTAGGATTTTTATCTAGAATTTGAAGGAAGTCAGAGAAAACTTCAGAAGGCCAAAATTTCAGGCCTTCAGGGAACAGCCAATGAAGATGTCAAGAGTAAGAAGTTGGAATCTTTTGTCTGAGGAACATTATAGCCAGCATCACTGGACTGAAGAGTAAGTGAAGGGGTGTAGCAAGACTGGAAAAATGGAGAAGAATAAGTTCTGAGGGGTTTTTGAATACCAAAGAATTTATTTTATTTTTTTAGTTTTTACAAGGCAGTTTGTGCTCTATCCAGTGCGCCACCTAGCTTCCCCCAGAGAATTTATATTTTATCCTGGAGTGATACAGATCCTCTATAAAGTTTATTGAGTAGGGTCTGACATAATCAGACCTACATTTTAGGAAGATCTCTGACACATGATGGGGGCATTTGTGTCAGGGAGATAGTAGCAGATTATTGCAGTAATCCAGGCTTTGAGTAATTTGGAATTTTACCAGATATGGCAGAGGAGAGAAGGGAGCCTATATAAGAAATGTTAGGAGACTGGATATGTATGCATTCACACAAATAAATACATATATCTATATCTACATATATATATATATACATATATATATATATGCACAAATATACATATACATATTCCTGGGAGAGTTCATTCCCCTGATGCTAAACATTGTATTAGAGTGAGACAATATACATACACCCCCCCAAAAAAATTAGTCATTAATGATTTTGAAACTATATACAAATATGGCATTCAAAGTTTCTACTGAGTATGAATTCAATAATTTATGAAAATCAAGTGTTCACTCAAGATTGGTTCAGTTTTTCAATGAAAAAGTCATTGGAAAAACCAATTTTCAGGTTCACCCTTTCTTCTAAGGGTACCCTTTTGAAAGTTGCTAGGTTTACCACAGTCATTTTCCTTTTAGCAATGAGGGAGAGAAAAAAGGAAGGAGGAGGGAATTAAATGCTTATTTAATATGATTCTATTATGTGCTAGATGCTAAGTTAAGTCCTTTACAAATATCTCATTTCACCCTCGTAACAACCCTGGAAAGTAGATTCTCTGATTATCCTTAAACTTAAAATCTGTCTGCCCTTCCTTCTGTTCCTACCTATCCTTGTTCAAAATTTTATGTGTATGTATTGTTATCTTTACCCATTTAGATAAAATTCAAGTTGGAGTCACATTCTCTCCCATTTCTTTCATGTTTATATGAACTTGCATACCCTTTCCCTTTCTCTCCACAATTTTCCTTCTTAAAATAACTATTAGGTCTTCAGTCTCATTTGAGAAAATCATTCTGAAAGAACCCTTTTATCAACATCCATTAGAATAAACAATGTTTGCCCTTCATTTTTGAAGACCAAAACATCAAAGAGGTGATGCTATGACAAGCACATGGATTGGATTTAAGAGAGCTGTGCTAAGTCACCAAATCTCACTTTCTCCTCTGGAGCACCATAGGTCCAATGATCAGATATAAATCAGGCAGATAGAATTTAAGTTTTTTGCTCAGAGAAACATAGCTATTAAGTGTCTGAGTCAGGAATTGAACACAGGTCTTCCTGATTCCAGGTCAAATTTTCTATCTATTTCATTATCTAGTTGCATAGTAATAGTATTAGATGGACCAGACTCATATCAGGGCCAGAGGAAAATGCAAATACCCCTCCCTACAGGAAGGACAACTTCCAATATCCAACTCTTCTTTTATAATGGTAACCTAAATCTGGCAGGAGTATAAAGGTATTTATTTATTTTAAACTATTCCCTTATAGACAAGGTGTCTAGGCTACTCATTATCAAAGTAACTTTTTTTTTTGAAATTTTAAATTAAAAATTTTTTTTCAATGAACAAAATTTTATCTTCTCTCCTTTCCACCTCCCCTCCTAAAAGTGAAAAAAAGCCTTTATAATATGAATATATAATCAAGTAAACAAATTTCCACATTGACCATGTGTAAAAATATGTTTTCTGCACCTTGAGTTTCACATCTTTCTGTCAATCAATGGTTTATTATCAGTTCTCCAGAATGATGGCTGGTCATTGCCCTGATCAAAGTTCTCAAATCTTTCAAAATTGTTTCTCTCTACAATCTTACTGTATATAAATTGTTCTACTGCTTCTCCTTATTTCACTTCATCAGTTCATACAAGTCTTCCTAAGTCCCTCTGAAAATGTCTCTTTTGTCATTTCTTAAAGCACAATACTATTCCATTCCATCAATTACCGTAATCTGTCCAATTATTTCTCAATTGTTGGACATCCCTTTACTTTCTTGGTCTTCCATGCTCCAAAAGAGCTGCTATAAAACTTTTTTTTTAAATTACTTGAATTATTTTCCTCTTTCTTTCATTCTTTGGGCTATAGCCTTAATTATATTATTACTAGGTCAAAGAGTATGCAGAGTTTAGTGACTTTACAAAATATCCTTACAAATTCATTTTCTACATTTTTGTTTATTTTTGCCAATGTGATTGATATTTCTCTAATTGTTAGTGATATGAAGCATTTTTATAGGACTGATAATAGTTTAGACTTCTTCCTTTGAGAATTGGTCTTTATTTTTTTTCATTTGTCATGTGGGGAATGGCTCTTATTCTTCTAAACTTGAATCAATTTCTATGTATTTGGAAATGAGTCCTTTGTAAGAAATTTATTTCAAAGGTTTTTCCCTTCATTTATCTGTTTCCTTTCTAATTTTTAGCTGTATTGGGTTTTGTTTATTTTTGGGGGGTGGCACAGTTGCTTTCTCCTGTGGACACTCTAGTTTATGAGCCTCCACCATGATTCTAAAGTACAATTTCATCTAGGTTAGGTCTGTTCTGCCTCCTAAAAAATATTTTTGTTGATTGACAGTGTTATGACCAGGAACTGAAGCTCTGTTGGTATAAGGCAGATTCCTTTCTTTCACACACAGTGAAACTCTAAAGGAACTATTTCTTCATATAACCTTTCTAGTTGTCCTTTGATCACATAGTAGAAATTAGAGCACTACTTCTTCCTCCTCCCCATCCCCTTTCAACTGTGGCTCCACAATATAAGATTGGAGTGCTTAGACAGCAGGAAAGCAGATATAAGAAGCTGTTCTAGGTCCTGCCACTCTTGGTTATCAAGTTCTTGAGGTTACCTGAAATCGTATATATGCTCTGTTCCATAATCTTAATACTGTGGGAGAGTTTTAATGACCATTAAAAAATTAGCACTGGGCTCTTAATTTAAGGTGATAAAGAAAAAAGTAGAAAAAGCATTGACTAAAATCAGAGGTGATTATTATTGTTCAATCATATCTGACTCTTCATGTCCCCATTTAAGATTTCTTGTTATAAGATATTGGAGTGGTTTTCCATTACCTTCTGCAACTCATTTTATGGATAAGAAACTGAGGCAGAGTTAAGGGACTTGCTCAGGGTCACACAGATAGTAAGTATCTGATGTCAGATTTGAACTTAGAACTTCCTGACTCCTGGCCCAGAACTCTATCCCCTGTACCATTTATCTGCCAGAGGACTTACTTCCAATTCTTTCTTTGCTTCTTACTACCAGTGTAGCCATGGGCAAATTACTTACTTAATCTTCCTGGTCTTCAGTTTCCTCATTTATAAAATGAGTTCTAGACTGCCTTGCAGTTTTAGATTCAGGAATCTCTGTTTTTGGTCCTGAGTCTTCATGCTATGGAATTGAGTCATAGGTAAAATAATTTCTGAAGGTTTACAAAGAAAAAAAATTTCTTAAGCTTAACTAAAGATTATTACTGTTGTTTTATATATTTAAAAATTCTGATGCTTAAAGATGTGAAATAGCTTGCCCATAATCATACAATTAGCAAATTTCAGAACTAAGATAGTTCTGTCTTCTGACTTGTAGAAATATCAGAAAGAAAGGTTTCATCTCAATTCAAGGAAAAATGTGCTGATAATTAGAGCTATACAAGAGAGCAGCTGGGAGGTACAGTGGATAGAGCAACAGGCCTGGAGTCAGGAAGACTCATCTCCCTGAATTCAAATCTGACCTCAGGTGTTTATTAGCTGTGTTTCCCTTAGTAAATCACTTAATCCTCTTTTTCTCTATTTCCTCATCTATTAAATGAGATGGAGAGGGAAATGGAAAACTACTAAAATATCTTTGTCAAGAAAACTCCAAATGGGTTTGTGGAGAGTCAGATATGAATGAAATGAATGAATTTGAACTTGAAGAGCTGTATAAAAATGGAGTTGTCTTTTAGGACATCATGGAGGTGAACCTCAGGAGGTCTTCAATAAAAGTCTAGATGATGATGTAGGTATGTTGGAAAGGGGATTTTTTTTAAGGTATATATTGGATTAGATGCTTCCAAGGTCCCTTTCAATCCCAATATTCTGTGATTTCATGAGTTATGAACATGTTTATTCAGAATTCCCCATTGCTCATGTAGCCATATTTAGACATCAATTTATTTGATTTTTTTTAAATCCATTAAATTTAGTGTAATACCTAGGAGACATCCTAACTTGCAGCTTAGGTCCCCATGTGAAGGCTCCCCATACTTCATGGTTCTACATTCACTGAAAAATCATAAGTCCTTACCTATGTATTTACTATTAGTAGTTAGCTAAAAGACATAGTTAATTCAATACATTAATTCAGTAAAATAGTTTGCTAAGAAAAATACCAACAAATCATTTCCCTCTAAAGCTGAATCATACTGTCTCACAAATATACTATATGGGGGAAGAATAGATATTCATAGGGAACATATATAGCCACATTGTACACATGGAGAAGCAACTCACACCTGCAACAACACTGCTTGGACTACTAATGTCTTCTTTTAATGTTAGAATGCTGCTCCATTTGAACCTTTTCCCACTGGTCACTGTTGCTCTGCTGTTCTCCAACAGTTGCCACTTCAATGATGGACTGTCTGTTACTTTCTAAAATCTTGATTAGAAGATCTTGCATCTCTATAAAGAGATTTATTTACTCAGGTAAAAAACTTATCAGAGTAAGACACAGAGAAGGATCTTCCCAGCTAATTAATACCTTTGAACTAAATCTCCATGGTTGTGACTCTGGTCTTTCATTAGAGACCTTACTCTAGTTTATGGCAAGCATTCCTTATGTCTTCAAATTTTAACCTTTGCTAACTAGACATCATCCACTATATTTAGCTAGCCCTAGTCCGTGATTTACATCTATCTTGTACATCTTGCCATCTGCTTTGCCACCACATGTATAACTCCACAACACATACTGTCTGCTTCCTGCTTTTGCTTTGAAAACAGTAACACAATCTATGTTGCTATTTCTTCTGGAAAGGATAAAACAACACACTGCCCTTTGATTTTACTCATTCTATTAGAAGATGACTTCCCAGATGAAAGTTCTCTTTTCTGACTCTCACTCCCTTGTATGTGTGATCTTTCTCATTAGAAAATAAATGATTATCTCATTGCTCTATTCACAATGTAATGTGTCATAGAAATGCTTTTTCACCCATTCATTATCCAAATAGGAGCTACTCATCTAACAATGTTCAAAGAGACTTGAAGTTGAGGCTCCCCAGTCATTCAGTTTCAAAATCTCCTCTACTACTATCTAAATGAATTGATGGGGAAAAGGCATTGAAATTCAAAGCAAGATCGTTTTTCTTTCTTACCTTTTTAATCATATTTCTTTCTTTTCATAGCTATGCACATGACCAGTCTAAGCCTAAAATGTTTGTAATCTTTTAGATTATCTTTAAATTTGTTATTCCAGTTCTCTGATACCACTGTAAGATATCTAGAAAGATTAGTGTACTGTTCACCCACAATCAGTTACAATTGGATCTATTTATCTATTTAATGTTCTCTTATTGGAACATTTTAATGGATACTTTAAAAATCATTTCCTTTCATATTAAGAGTTCCCTAATATGAGCAACTTGAAGCCAGGCCCAACTCAGGCTCATATTTTCTTTTGTTGAGGTGATTCGGGTTGTGTGATTTGTCCAGGGTCATACAGCTAATAAAATCAAGTATCTGTGGCCAGTTCTGAATTCAGGTATTTCTAACTCCAGGTCTGATGTTCTACCGTGCCATCTAGCTGTCCCAAGCTCATTATTACCAAATTATAAATAGTTGAATCATAGGATCTTAGTTCTGGAAAGGATCTAAAAGGAAATCTAATCCATTCTGATATTAATTTAAGAAAGTTATACCAGGTTTGGAATGTGATAACAGAGAGGGCTTAAGGTTTCCTGAGAGGGGAGTAAGGGAATGCTTACTAGTATAATCAGATCACTGTATCCTTGCCATTTCTATGCTGGGGTTGACATGTCACTTGAAGAGCCCTTGTCTTGTTTCCATAAACCTTGCTTTTTAAGAAGACAAAGACAAGGCTTCAGATTAAGGTAGGGCATTTCCCCCAGGTTTCTCACAGATTAGGATGGAGAAGGTCCATGCTAGGTAAAGTTTTCTTTCTGGACCAAGGCAACAGAATGATAAGAGTAGTGAGATGGAATGATCTCTACACCACAGTTTCTTTACCAACTTTCCTGGGTCAGGAATCTCATTTCCTAGTCACTAACTTCCATGCCCCAGTCATCCTTTGCTCAAGCCATGTACTCAAGATAACTACTTACTTCTTGGGGCTTCTGTCTGTTTTCCTCCCATATAGGAAAGAGGACTGGCAGGCTGTGATATGGATAGCACTCTTGGCCTGATATAAACCCATTCGTCCTATAAAATATCCTGACTCTTTCCTTTATAATCTGAACCCTTCCCAAGCCCATTATCAGTCAAGAGATACAATGTTGAAAATACCAGCCATTTGCCTCCTGAACATCATAAGATAAAGGTTTACTTTCATCTCTAGGAAAAATGAGATGGTTCCCAACAGGAGACAAAGTACAGAAAGAAGCAGCTGGGGATAATGAATTACCTATTTTCTAGTTTGACTAGGGCTGCCTAGATCACCCTCAACAAGGAACAGACAAATAAAAGCTGTTTGCCGAGCTGTTTATAGTTTTGTGCAGCTGTGCATGAATGCATATATGAAAGTACGATGGTACCAAGTCTGGCAGATCAGAGAGTTCAGGGCAATAACATTAGTTAGCAAAAATACTGACATTGGTAATGGTCTAAGTCAGCTGCTCTTTTATTAACCTTTCTTTTATACTTCCTGTTACAGGAGGGCAACTTTGAGTCCATACTTATGTGTGTGTGTGTGTGTGTGTGTGTGTGTGTGTGTGTGTGTGTGTATGTGTGTGTGAGTGTGTGTGAATGTGCATATACTGTCATCTAACTTAGAGAAGAGAAAGAAATATTAGGACTGGTGGAAAGATTTTATAGAAGACAAATTTAAATTTGAGGTAGTTATAGTGAACAATGTGCTCAGTAAAGTCCTGCTCCAATACCTTAGTATGGAATGAAGCTGACCTTGAGTTTTCAAGGATATGCTTACAGGGTATTAGGTATGGGGGATCCTACCCAAGCTAGAAAGGTATCAAGGATAAGTCTGAGGATAAACTCTGTCTATTATCTAAGGATCAGTCTAGCTAAATCTCAAAAGGCTCATCTCTGACTTGGCCATAGATGAATGAATTTTTCAGCCACAGCAACTCTCAAAGAAGATCTACTAAGATATAGAGGGGTTTCAATCTATTTCCTTGAAAAGAATTCTCACATTGACAAAATTACAGACACTTGAAGTATAAGTTCAGTGTAATCAGTACCCAATAAATATATATTGCATCACTGAATCATTGAAGACATTGACTTATTGTAGTAGATACAGAAGATGTTAATTGGGATGTCTGGAACCATGTCATTAGGAACAGTTGAAGAAACTGAAAATGACTTCCTGTTCAAAAAAACTGAGTTAGGAGAGCAGTCTGGGTAGAAACTAGATTTAGATCAAAATCTCTCACTTTATACCATAGTAATCTGTACATTGATAAATAATTTAAATATGAAAAGTCATTTCAGGAATAATTAGAGGCTAAGGGAAATAGAAACCTTTCATAATCTAATGATGGCAGAGAATTTACCTAAAAAAGATAATTATAGAAGATAAAATGATCAATTCAGTTATGAAAAACCAAAAACTTTCACATGAGTTCTATCAATGCAGTTAGAACTAGAAAAGGAATAGTTAACTTAGGGAAAAAACCTTTCTGCTAAGTTCTTTAATAAAGAAAATAATATAAGGTAATATCTAAGACACATAAGAAATTGATACAAATATGTAAGGATAAAAAGACATTCTCCAATAGATGGAGATTAATGTGTAAAATTAAGCACTTTTAAAAACCATCAACAACCTTTGAAAATGATTCTTGAAATCATCAATATTAAGAACAAGACAAACAAATTTGAATTTCTACCTCACCTATCAGATAGATAAAGATGTCAAAAGAAGAAAATGGCAGTTGTTGGAGAAGTTTGGGAAGAGAGGCCCTCTAATGAACTGTTAGATGAACTGTGGACTAATTCACTGTGGAAATCAATTTGGAACTATCATCAAAAGTTCCTGAATTATTCATGAACTTTGAAACAGAAATAATGACAAGGCATATATTTTCAAAGATATTAAGGAGAGAGGGAAAGGGCTTATAAACATGAAAATACTTCTAATAATACTTTTTTGTTAGGGCAAAGAATGAGATAGTTGGTGTCCATCAACAGGTATATAACTAAATAATTTATGATATATCAATGCAATAGGATATTATTAAGTCATAAAAAATGAGAACTATTATAGATTCAAAGAAACATAGGAGAACTTATATGAATAGATACAAAGTGAAACAGGCAAATCTAGGAGAACAACTTAGACAATGACCCCAATAATGAAAGGAAACTTTAAAAGGTTTCAGAATTCTGATCAGTGCAGAGATCAATCATTATTTCAGAAGACTGATGATTAATTATGCTTCATACCTTTTGGTTGAAAAGTGATGAGTGGACTACAGTTGCAGAATGAGGAATTCATATTCAGACATAGACAAGATGTTGATTTGTTTAATTTATCTCTACTTAATTGTTACAAGATAAGGTTTCTGTTGACTGGGGCAGGAGAAGGACAAATGAAATTAGTAGATAATTGTAGTTATGAGGAAAAAGAAGGAAAGAAATAAAAAAATCATCAGTGAAGCTATAAAATATTCACAGCAGAGAGTAAGAAGGAGTTTCAGAAGGAGATAGATAAGCAGAGCAATATTGTTAATATACTAAATTTAATGTACACTTAAACCAAGTATATAAAATTTCACAGTTTCATATACAATCCTTTTTTCTTTGTATATTGAAATGTTCATGTTTGTTGGTATTTTTAAAAAGAAAACTTTGTAAAAACTGAATGTGGTGTTTTTTTTAATATCTTTGGGTTGAAGAATACATGATACCTATGTTAAAATGTTTGAAGAGATTATATCAATGGAAGAAAGCTATAGTTCAATATAAGGAAGAAGTTTTGTTGGGATTTTTTTAAATTGATGCTGTCAAAACAAAGGAATAAGCTGTCTTATTGAATAACTGGTTCCTCATAACTGGTTCCTTATCACTGGAATGCTCAAATAGATACTGAATAGCCACTTATCAATAATGCTGTAAAGGGAATTAATGGTTCAGATAGAGCTTATACTCAATGACTTCTAAGCTGCCTTACAATTTTTAAGACATTTATTTTTATGGCTAACATCAATTATCAGAAGGCTACATAGTGGACAGAGAGCCAGTTTTAGAGTCAAGACTAAAGCTGCTTGGTGGCACAGGGTGGCACAGAATATTGCATGCCTGGTCTGAAATTAGGAGGATTTATCTTTGAATTCAAATTTGACCTCAAATACTTCCTAGCTGTGTGAACTCAAGCAAGTACTTAACCCTATTTACCTCAGTTTCCTCATCTGAAAAATGAAGTGGCGAAGGAAATGGCAAACCACTCCAGTAACTTTGCCAAGAAAAAAATCCAAATGGGGTCATGAAGAGTAGGACACAACTGAAAAGTAGTAAACAACTTGGAGTCAGGATAACCTAGCTATGAGTGTTACCTCTAATGCATTCTGACAGTGTGTTCCCAGGCAAGTCACTTAACTCTCTGTTGCCCCAGGAAGCTCATTAAGACAGAGTTTCATAATCTGCCTTGGTAGGAGGAGTGGCTCCCTATATCAATGAAATTACAGGTCTGAGGAAATAATTGTTATTGCTAGCAAAAACACTGACACATGACTCAGGAACACTGACCCCAGGATGGGGGGGGTGCTCTTTGATATTTGCTTTTTTAGTATACTTCCTGCTGTGGGTATTTGGTTTCAGATCTACAATTGGGTAATCATAGTCTGAGATGAGACACAAAAAGTCGTGCAGGGTTTTAATTTTTCTAGCACCCACTCATTCTTTCTCAGATTTAGTTCTAACCCATTATCTCCCAAACATTCCATATTACTCTTTCTATAATCACCTGATTTCACTCCCATTCCACCATTATTCTTATACTAGCATCTCTTATCTAGCATACAGCCTTTCCTTTCTACCATTCTCCAGTTCTTTCAATTCTTGTTATATGTATGTATATACAGTAGATATATATCTACTGTATATACATAGTAGAGATATATAATATATATGTATGTGTCTGTGTAAATTCATGAGATATGACTGTTGATTCTCAAACAACTTAAACAAACTGACTATTGATTCTCAAACAACTTAAACAAACCAGACTCTGTATTAGAGTCAAACCTTATTGGCACATAGCAAACTCACTTTAGCCAAATTTGTAATTGTTTGTCTGCCCATGACTTGCTTTGGTTAATATGCAAATTATCTTGTATCTGATTTGAATCAGCCCTAGAATTGTATTATTATTATTATTATTATTATTATTATTATTATTATTATTATTATTATGTGGTATGTTAAAGTCTAGGTATCAGGATCATGTTCCCAAGTATGTATGTTTGACTAAATGAAATGATGTTGCTGATTCACATATACTTTGCAGCTAAATTTTCCCAACTTTCCAACTCAATATCAGTCTTTCTTCTGCAACATTCTCATATGAAATTATTAGAATGTAATAATCGGGCAGCTAGGTGGCACAGTGGAGAAAGCACTGGCCCTGGACTCAGGAGTAGCTAAGTTTAAATCTGGCCTCAGACACTTAATAATTACCTAGCTGTGTGGATTTTAGGCAAGCCACTTAACCCCATTGCCTTGCAAAAAAACTTTTAAAAAAAGAATGTAATAATCAAAGAGAATAAATTAGCAATTGAGCACATTCTTCTTAAGAAAAGAATAAGCAGCCAGGTGGCACAATGAATAAAGCCCTGAATCTAGAATCAGGAGGGTTCATCTTTCTGAGTTCAAATTCAGCCTTAGACATATACTGTCACTTAACTCTGTTTGCCTTAGTTCCCCATATAAAAAGGAGTTAGAGAAGGATATAGCAAATCACTCCAATATCTTTGCCAAGAACACCCCAAATGAAGTTACAAAGATCAGACATAATTGATACAACTCAACTACATCACACGAGAGAAAGGACTATTTTTTAAATAGTCTATAAAATATCTAGAGCACCTGGAAGTGCCATGCATATAGGCTTAATAGATCTTTGTTGGATTTGATTGGTTTATATGAAGGTAGTTTGGCACAGTGGAAAGACCACTGGATCTGCACTCAGAGGATGTGAGTTCAAATCCCACCCCTGACATTTACTTGTGACAAATCAAAAGGAATTTATTAAGTACTAACTATTGTCAAACTGTTTGATACAAAGAAAGGTAAAAACAGCCACTTGTCCTCAAGGAGTTCACACTCTAATGGGAAAAATAACACGTAAGGAATTAATGTACAAATGAAAGATAGACAAGATTAATGACTCTCAGAGAAAAAAAATCAGAATTAAGGAGGTTTAAGAAAGGTTTTTTGCAGAAATGAGATTTTAACAGAGGCTTGAATGAAGTCAGGGAAATCAGGAGGCAAAGGGAGTGAAAAAATTTTAGGTACGGGGACAGTCAATGAAATTATATGGACTTGGGAGATGGAATGTTATATTTGAAGAATAGCAAGGAAACCAGTGTCACTGGATACCCAAGCCTGCAGAGAGAAACAAACTGTAAAAAGTCTGGGGAGGTAGACAAGAATCAGGTTATGTAGGGTTTTAAAAGTCAAGCAGAAGATTTTAAATCAGATTTTGGAGATAATAGAGAACCAGTGTAGTTTACTGAGTATTGGAGGGGGGAGGGGCAGAGAAGAGAGTAGATGACATGGTCAAACCTCCACTTTAGGAATATTAAGCTAATACATGAGGAGAGTGTGTGCTGGAGTGGGAAGAGACTTAGGAAGGAAGACCAGCCAAAAGGTTATTGCAATAATGAAGGTGTGTAGTGATAATAGTCTGTACCTGAGTTGTGGCAGTGTCAGAGGAGAGAATATATATAAAAAACATTGCAAAGATAAAATCAAAAGGACTTGGCAACATACTAGTATCAGAAGGTAGTGGAAGAAAATGAGAAGTTGAGAATGACACTTAGATTTTGAGCTTGGATGACTAAAATGTAATGCAAAAAATAGGAAGGGAGAGGGTTTAGAGAAAAAATAATAAGTTCAGTGTGGGACATGTTGAGTTTAAGATGTTTATTGGACCTCCTGTTCAAGATGTCCAATAGATACTTGGAGATGTGAGTCTGGATACTAAGAGAGAGGTTAGGACCAGATCAATGAATCTTATAACTATTTATAGCAATGATAATAAAATCTGTAGAAGTTAGTAAGATCCTTAAAATAAATAGTTTGTATGGAGAAGAGAAGAGGATCCAGGATAACCCTTGCTAATTTCTTTGTTATAATGGATATGAGCTGATTGAAGATCCAGCAAAGGAGATTGAGGAGTGGTCAAACACATAGGGGGAAAACCAGAAGAAAGCTATGTTACAAAAATCTTGACATGAGAACCTCTAAGAGAAGAGGGAATTTGACAGTGTAGAAAGTTTTAGGGTCAAGAAAACTGAGAACCGAGAAAAATCCAATTTCAGTTGAATAAAGAGACCAGAAGTCAGGCTACAGAGAGTTAAAAAAGAGTGAGAGGATGTGAAGTAGAGACACCATTTGTAAATAGCTTTTCTCAATGTGTTTAGCTGTGAAAAGTAGGAGAAATCTAAAGATAGTAAATAGTGGGAATAGTTGCCTCAAGGATTAGGGAGACACGCATGTTTGTGGGTAGCAGGGAAATAGCTAGTAGACACAGAGGAAATGAAGATTAGTGAGAGAATGGGGGCACTTTCCTGGAGAAAACAAGATGCAATATTGTTTCTGTATGTAAAGGGATTACCACTTCATGTGAGACAGAAGTAAAGTAAGAAATAATGGTGGAAGTCATTTCTTTGGGCAAAGCACCATATCTTTCAGGGCCTCAATTTCCTTAATTGTAAAAGGTGTAAAGATTAAAAAGTCTCTGAAAGTCTTTCCAGCTCTGAGGCTATGAGTTATATGATATTTACAGGTTTCACCTGTGTTCCACCTGTGATTCAGCTACTGATGGTGTTACATGAACTCTATCTCTTTCTCAAACCAACCCTCCCCCACTTTACACACACAGAAACTTTGGTTCATTGAATCATAGAAAATTAGGATTGGAAGTTTTTGAAAGATAGAGGAGACCTGAAGGCAGTGGGGAGGGGTTAATAGAAAGTAAAAAATTAAAGATTCCAAAGAGAAGAGGAGGAGGAAGTACCAATCCTTTCTGTAATCTAGGAAAACCTTATTTTCTAAAATTTCCAACTTAACTGTTAAATCTTCCTGATCCCTTGGCTGACTTGGCACCTTGAGTTCAGGTACTGAATTCTAATTACCTGTTCCATTTTCCTCTGCCACGGCTACCATTTTTTTTTTTTAGGTTTTTGTAAGGCAAACAGGGTTAAGTGGCTTGCCCAAGGCCACACAGCTAGGTAATTATTAAGTGTCTGAGACTGGATTTGAACCCAGGTACTCCTGACTCCAGGACCAGTGCTTTATCTACTACGCCATCTAGCCACCCCATCCACAGCTGCCATTTCTTAATGTCCTTTCCTAGCACTAATTTTCCTATTTCTCCTCATCTCAGGAGACAGGTTTCCACATGCCATCAACTTCACGATCATATTTCTTGGGGTGATTTAATAAAAGAAGTGATTCAAATTATTTTATTGTTTGTATAAATTTTTAAAAACCTACAAGAAAATAACATATTAGGTTAGGAGCAAAGAAGTCAAAATAGTATAAAGAGTAACTTATTTTCAATTCAGTGATTATTGAATAAGTAACCTAAAAGGACAATGTCATTTATATTCGCCTTTACTGATTAATTCAAAGCCTTTGACTCAGTTCTGCATTCATGGCTTAGTCATGTCCTCCAGTTATATAAAATAGATCTTAAAAGGGTGAGAATGTTAGTATTTGATATCTACATGAAAAATGTTCTCTTTTAAAAGCATGCTGACAACATCTTCACCACCACCCCCAACTTGATCATTATCATCATCATCACAAAGACCACCACCACCACCACCACCATCACCACTTGGCAACATCCACCATCATGATCATGATCATCAATCATCACAACCACCACACCATCATCATCATCATCATCATCATCATGATGTCTAGAACAATTCAAATAAAATGTGATATCTTTGAGGGACAGAGTTTAGAGCTATTATAGTTCTTTCTAACCTTAAATGAATTATCAACAATCTTGAATAGAGTTGTTAGGCTTTTAAATGAAAGAGTTCATTCTAAGAAGGCCATATGGTAACTTCTATTATGCAATAAAAAATACAAAGCTAGAGTTTAAAGGAATTTAAGGACAAAAAACAATATAGGGATTCATTGCCTTACTACTGAAAGCTTCCTATGGTCTCCCTGCTTCTAATATCCATCTATAATAAGTCTGACATGAAGCTCCCAAAATTGTCTTCAGAAAGCACAACTCTGGATAACTCTTCTGTCCACAAATCATCAGTGGCTTTTTGTGGGCTCTATTAAAATGAATAGTAGTGGGGCTGCTAGGTGGTGCAGTGGATAGAGCACTGACCCTGGAGTCAGGAGTACCTGAGTTCAAATTTGACCTCAGACACTTAATAATTACCTAGCTGTGTGGCCTTGGGCAAGCCACTTAACCCCATGGCCTTGTAAAAAAAATTAAAATAAAAAAAGCCTAAAAAAATGAATAGTACTCAGTTTGTTGTTAAAGGGTTTCCACAATCAGTTCCAACTCACTTTTCTAGTCATATTTTTTTTTCTAGGTCTTTGCAAGGCAAATGGGGTTAAGTGGCTTGCCCAAGGCCACACAGCTAGGTAATTTAAGTGTCTAAGACCGAATTCGAACCCAGGTACTCCTAACTCCAGGGCAGGTGCTTTATCCACTGCGCCACCTAGCCGCCCCGTCACATTTCTTTTTAAAAATGAATCTTTAAAAAAATAATGGTAAAAAAAATGGCTAATGCCTCCAGGCCAAATGAATTAATTTGTCTTAAATTTTTTTTGCAATCATTATGCTATAAAATCAATTCACCATATACTATTTTTAATTATTCATATTCCATAGTTTTTTTATGCATTGTCCTGATGATCCTAGGTTTATGAAGGCCAGGTTTTAAGATAAATCTGGAGATGAACTATGATCATTTGTCCAAAAATTATTAGTTTAGTTAAGTAGCAGATCACAGATTTAAAGTTAAATAGTATTTCAGAGATCATCTAGTTCATCATTTCTACTTTACATCTAAGGAATCTGTGGTTAAGAGAAGAGAATCAGTCTGTTCAAGGTTATAAAATGGTTGCTATCAAGAGATGGGATTAAAATCCAGTTATCTAACTATAGACATAACATTTTTTTCTTTTTTAGAATAAAAAAATTCCAATCTGAACTTTTTTCTTCCTCCTTCACCTCCCCCTCATTGAGAAAACAAGAAATACAAAACCTACTGTAGACAAATCACTTAGTAATATTAATCCTAGTAATACAATTATTATAATATTATAACTTATAAATACAATATTACAATAATAATATCATTAGTAATAGTAACACCAATAGTAATGATATTACAATTACTAATAGCATTATTAGTAATACTACTATTAATACTATATTGTATTTTTATATTACTAATTTGCTATCAGTACATATTATTATTATTACTATTGGTATGTATTATTATTATTACTATTATTTCTTTTTTTTGTTTGTTTGTTTTAGTTTTTTTTGCAAGGCAAATGGGGTTAAGTGGCTTGCCCAAGGCCACACAGCTAGGTAATTATTAAGTGTCTGAGACCGGATTTGAACCCAGGTACTCCTGACTCCAAGGCCGGTGCTTTATCCACTACGCCACCTAGCCACCCCTATTATTTCTTTATATATGAATATCGCATTAAATTTTACAATTCATTTTTGTCACCAGTGCAAGTATTTTCATCTTCATTTTTATAAATAGGGAAATTAAGGTTCATAGAACTTCATATCAGTAACTTCTCCTAGGTCACTTAGTCAAGATTTAGAGATGGGATTTGAAATGAAGTCTCTTTTTATTCTACATTTATTGCCTTTCCTATTACCATTCATTGATCCCTTTATGGTTATTTTGTATATGCATCTATAGTGAGAGTTAAGGAGGCCCAAGATCCCAAGTTCTGGATCTTAGAACTTGTATGTGGGCCCAGCTCTATCATTAATAATTGTTAATTGCAATGAAAAAACTAGATGAACTAGATGATCTCTAAGAATCTTTAGCTGTAAACGACTGATTCCATAAAACTAACTAGATGGGGGAGTGCTTGAGCAAATATATAATTTCACCTTACTTAGTTTTTCATTTCCTTATCTCTAAAATGTAGAGCTAGACTAGACAGTCCTCTAAAGCTAATTCCAGTTCATATGGTCTATTATTTTATGATAATGTGATTCTGTAGAGAGAGGAAGTGTGACAAAGCAGAAAGAGAACTAGCTCAGAGGGAAGAGTCTTGGATCCAGGTCGCACTTCTAATACGTACTGGCTATGTGATACTTGGCAAATCACTTTACCTCTCTGTGGCTAGTGTGGTCAAACTCAAATAGAAATTGGAATAACTAAACCTGAGGACCACATATTGACTTAGTTTTAAAATGTTACGTGTTTTATTCAATTTGTATCCATTTTGGTAAATATTTCTCAATTTCATTTTAACTGAGTCGAGGACATTTAGTGGTATACTTCTTGGCTCCTTGTTTGACAATTCTGCTTTAGGCATCTCTCTAAGATTATAAATTACAGTAAAGATGCTGACCTGCATTGGTAGAGCGACCTTTTCTCCTCTGGGAGTTCCCTCCAGTAATCTGGACTGGTCCCTCTCTTTCTCATTATATAACTTCTGAGGCTACTTCAAAGTAGCCTTCCTAGTTTACATTCTCTAGTAGAAATAAGAAAAAAACCAAATACCCATTCTTATTCTCCATTGTGTCTTTGATCTCTTTGATAGGGTCACTCCATCCAAATGCTGCTGCTCATGGCCCATTCATTTCCATCCTCTTAGCGTCAGGAGGACAAGAGTTGATTTCAGTCTCAGACACCAATTTAGTTATGTGATCCTGGGCAACCTTAACCTTGAATGCTTCATATCCAGGTCATTTCCAGTCATCCTGATTGATATCTGACCACTGAAACTGGATGGTTCTGAAGAAAAGAGTGAAACTGGTGACTTAGCACAGCCCCTGGCCCCTCAAATCCAATTGACTTGCTTGTCATGACATCACCTCCTTGACATCATAGTCTTCTTCTAGATGAAGGACAAACATCAATTCCCTCCCATAAATCCTCCACTGAAAATACATTTAACATGCATTTTACAGGAAGTAATCATTAATTATTTCTTCTGTCTTGTCACATAAGTTTTTTCCCCCTTATCCTACATCTCTCTGAAAACATCCTTTCAATCAGTCAATCAATAATACATTTATTAAAAATTTGCTATGTGCCAGACATTGTTCTAGAATGCTAGGAATATAAAGAAACAAATAAAACTATCTCTTGCCCTCTAGGAACTTCTATTCAAGCAGTTCTGCATTGATAATATGTTGCATCCCACTTAAAACCTCTGTGTGCTTCTCCTTTGCTCTTTGGGTTACTCTCAGCTTTAATTCTTTGGAGACAGCAGTAGTACAGAAACTGCTGACCTGCAGTCATCACTAGAAGAATATTGATGTTCCACAGAGACACTCAAGGTTACTTAGCACAGAATACAATTTTCCCAAAGTAATCCAGTCTTCCCCCTCTTGTACAAATTTGGGGCCTTATCATTGTTCATTTGCAATGTCTATCTAAAATATTTGTGATGATGTACTCATATCAAGGGTTGGCCACCCAACCTCAACTCAGAGAAGAAATGATAAGCACTAGGAGGTGAAGAGTTTTGTCTCATAAAACTACTCTAGCTAAGATAGCATTTTTTAATGGCAAGAGTTTGTTACTCATAGATCCCCAATGTTGTCTGTGGGGCATAGAGAAGAGCAGTGGGCCAAGGACTGAGTTTTGGGGAATACTCAAAATGAGAAAGATGAACCATAAAAAGAGACAGAGAATCAGAGAGCTAAAAAGGGAATGAGAATCAATATTGTTTAGCATCATAGAAGCAAGAAAAGAAAGGATCTCAAAGAAGAGGAGTTAGCCTGTTACGTTAGATCTTACTACAAAGAGGTCAAGAAAAATGAGACCAAGAATAAGATCTAAGAAAAGTTCATAAGGTATAATATTAGGAAGTAATAGGATCTGGAGCTGTAAGGAATCATCTTGTCATTTTACCTGAAAAAAAAAAACCCTGAAGCCCCAAAAGTTTTTTGTCCAAAGTCATACAGGTGGAAAGAATCAGGCCAGCAAATTCTGGAGCAGTAGTTTCTGTGAAATGCTATTGGAAGAAGCCAAATGCCAGAGAGATTTAGAGCAGAGTTAAAGTAACTGACCAGGTACTAGAACAGGTTGGGTAAGGAAACAAAATACAGATAGAAGAGAGTAAATGAAAGAGGTGAACTGAACATGCTAAAATTAGTAGAAATTCTCATGAGTATGAAGAAGCCTTGGAGAAGGAAATGGCAAATCATTCCTGTATCCTTGCCAAGAAAACCCTAAGTAGGGTCACATGGAGTCAGACATGACTGAAATGACTGAACAACAATAGGAAAAAATATGTTGTGTGTGAGAACAAATGCAAGAGTTTTCAGATAAAAAGGTTTTAGTTAAAGAAGGAAGATGGATCATCAAATCATATATAGCTAGATCCCTATTAGTGTGAATGATTAATCCCCTGAAGTGGTTGCATTATTTAAATTCAACCTATTTGAAGTGGCAATTATGTAAAATATAGTCATTGGTTCAAGACCAATGGAAATATGGATTTTAACTATGTAACTACATCAGAGGGGGTTACTCTTTGTTTTAATTGGGACCTGGCTATACCTCCATTTAGAATAATAGATGTTAATAGGAAAGTCTGGAATGTGATCATGCTAGTATGTGACTGTAAGAGAATGGAGATGGAGGTTAGGTAAGTTACCAGAAATCAAGAAACCATAAGGTTATGGGTCATCAGTATTATGGATAAGTTCAATTTTTCTTCTTTCGTCTTTTCATCAGTGGCATCAACAAATACCACTCTTCTATCACTACCTACTCATCCATGAGTAAGGCATTTAACCTCTTTGGGTCTCAGTCTTCCCATCTCTAAAATGAGAGGGTTGAACTGGATGACCTCCAAGATCCCTTCCAACTTTAAATCTATTATTTTATAGTCTGAACAATAGAAATTCTTCATCCTCTTACATGAATGCTCTAAAGAGTTCAGTTCAACTCTCCTCATAGGAAACATCCAAACATAGCCAAAAAACAATCAAAAACAGAAAAGAGGATTATTCCAGAAGATTACTAATGTAGCATGCTACCCATTGCCTGATAAAGAGTTAATGAATTCAAGATGAAAAATGAAACACACCTTTTAGGACAAGTCCAGTATGGGAATTTGTTTAACTAGGCATGTTTGTTAGAAAACTTTTGTTTTTCTTTTTTCTTTTTTCAAAATTCTTGAAAGGAAGAGATAGGTGAGAAAATAAATGCTTAGTGCTTAGTTGAAAATAAAATTAAAGTTTAAAAAGTGGATGAAAAATGAGCATATAGATACACACACACACTGTCTAAAAGAGTCAATCATTCCTTAGAGCTAAACTGGACAGTGTTGTTCTAGTTACACAAGTGTCCAAAGTTACGCCCACAAAAGGTATTTCTCACAACAAATTCTCCTTATTCTATAGAAGTTCTAAATGTTTATTTTTAGTTTGTATTTGATCCCAGAGGCCTCTTCCCTTTACAATGTACTATTCCACCTGACAAGCCTGTGGCCTCTTCTCATTGCTTTCCTCCCCACCTGTAAGCCTCACTACACTTAGAAGTCAAAACAAGATTTCTACCCCTGCTGACACCACACACAGGCTTTGCAGGGTGCTGAAAATCAATCTGAAATCTTTCTGCTTCAATACAGCCTTGCCCACAAAGCACCACCTCCAGAGCCTGACCACATAGGGGTTTGTTGATGGTGGGTTAGGTAGAGCAGAGGGCAATCTGCTCTTTATCCTCAGCAAGGCTGCTGACAGAGAAGGAAAAACCTGCTCTGTGGAAAGAACAGAGGCTACCCAGACTCTTGGGAGTCAAGGAGCCTCCGGACTCAAGGAACTTCCCGAGAGTAATTTATTTTTTTCAATTATTGTGGTATAAGGGGGCCATCCTTCCTTTCCTCCATCCCTACCTCCATGTGGAAGTAAACTTTGGAAGTTCAAAGTAGGGGGGCAGGCTCACCTATAGGGAGAGGCAGATAATGGACAGCAATTTCTATTTACTTCTAGGACTGAAGCCATAGGGAAGGAACTTACAACCAGTTCTCCTTATTTTGTAGAAGTTTTTAATTTTTCTTTTTTGATTTGTTTTCCTAGGAAATAGATAATCTTAGTGTTAATATAGCAACCTGTGTATATAGGTGGGTGGGGAAGGTTACATGGAAGGGAGACGGGGAAGTATGAAGTTCAGTTGCAAGAATGCTGGTTTTGTTTTGAAAGGACCTGGTTCAAATCTCAGTTCTGTGTGATCTTGGGTAAATCACTTAACCACTCTGAGGCTCAATTTCCTCATTTGTAAACTGAGGATTCAAGTATTCAAGATAGTATTCAAGGTCCCTTCCAACTCTAAACCGTGTGCCCCTACTTACATGAAAATATTTAGAATTAGTGCATTCAACCCTTGGAACCATTCTGCCTTTAAGAAGTTCAACCCCTCTAAGACCTAAGTTGCATGGGATAACAGAGAGACAACATGTTGGAGGTAGAGTCCTAGGCTTGGAGTCCCAGAGCAACTCACAACTACTCCAACCTTGAGTCCCTTATCTATAAAATGAAAGAATTGGAATTTTTCATTTCTAAGCCCCTTCTAGCTCAAAATTTATAATCCATGATCATGTATGTTGTAAATTCCTTCAGTCATCACCCCACTATTTCTCTGCACCTAAAGTCATGTCAGATGCTTTTGTACCCTCCCTGTGAAAGACTATTGGAACTTGACTTGACTCTCCTATTTCAATTTCCTTCTTCTCCACTCCCAGTATATAATCTTGAAGTCTTTTCAAAATACCTATCTTTCACCATCCACGTCATTCTCACTTTAGTCTGCTCCTTCAGGCCTCCATCTGTACCTCAAGGCCCCTGTTAGAAGCACCATCTTCAGATATCTCATCTTTCTCTCTCTCTCTCTCTCTCTCTCTCTCTCTCTCTCTCTCTCTCTCTCTCTCTCTCTCTCTCTCTTGCTCTCGCTCTCGCTCTCGCTCTCGCTCCCCCCCCCCCCACATTCTTTGTGCTCCCTCTAACCTCCAAGTTGTAGGTTCTTCCAAGGCACAGCTCAAGTAGGAAGCCTGTCCCAAACCCCCAGACACCAGTATCTTTTCCTAATAGACTACTTTCCATCTAGCTTGTATTTATCATAAAGGAACCAATTTGTGTGTTATCAAGTATTAGTCCTCCCTGTTAGATGGTAAACTTCTTGAGGGCAGGGTCTGCTTCACTTTAATGTCTCCAACTCTTAGCCCAGTGAGACATAGAAGCAAGGCTTAATAAATGTTTATCCATTGATTGTCATTCATGCCTGTGTGACCTTCTCCTGGATATTGTCTCTGCTGCTACAGAAAAAATGAGTTTTAGCAAGGGGAATCATCTTTTCTTTCCCTTCTTGGGTCACTCAGGTCAACTAATTGTAAGAAGCAAAGACTTCTAGAAGCCAAATTGACTCTGAAGATGAAATACATTTTGGTGGTTAAACTTTTAATTTTAATTTTATTTTTAAATAAACTTTTCAACATTTGGGTTTTTTTAATTTTTGAGTCCCAAATTTTCTTTCTCTCTTCCTTTCCCCCATCCTTGAGAATGCATGCAATTTAATAAAGATTATACTTGTACAAGATGAAATCTCTCTTGATGAATGTTGCCTCTTTCCCAACTTTCCTCCCTTATTAACACGTTCCTTTTTTTGATTCCTATTGTTTCATTTCCTTATTAATTTCCCAATAGAGTCAGCCAAAGTGATCAATGCCAGCCTGAGATTATGACTTCAGATCCCTTGCCCTCCTGTGATTGGTTCAGTAAAGCACATGTCAGAAAAGGAAAAGAGGAGGGTGGAAACAATTAGACTAAACTCCCACCTTCTACTAGATAGGAGTTTATCTGATCCATGTGAAGGATGAAAAACTGAAGGCTAAGAGTGCACAGGCAGAGGGGAAGTAGTCCTGGAAAGGAGAGCACTGTTGTTTCACTCTGGCAGTGAGGACAGTTAAGCAACTGTTCTCAATAATAATTATTGATGACCCCCTTCCTCTCTATCCACCCCCTTTCTTGCCCCAAATACACAGTGTTTTAAGATTTACCAAACACTTTCACAAAAAAAGTTAAGTGACTTGCCCAGAATAACTCAGCTAGTAACTAACTTAGGCAGCTTTTGAACTCAAGTCTTATCTACTCCACCTTTTACTTACCTGCCTCATGTTTTATCTGTGCCAGTGCCAATTTTTAATGTATCTAATCATGTTATATTATAAATTAGAATTTCATCTCAATTTCTAGGAAACATCAAAAGGGTTTAGGGGAGAAAGAGAGAGAGAGAGAGAGAGAGAGAGAGAGAGAGAGAGAGAGAGAGAGAGTCCTTCATATCTTTTTTCTTTGTAAACCCTTTGGGAGCTTCTTTCTATAAAACATTGTTAAACTAACTAAATTTCTAGGTTGTCCAGAAAATCACATTCAGAGGAATATTGCCAACTGTGAACTCTGAGGCAGGAAGGAGATACAGTGAGACCATAGTATTAGTAAATGGGAAAAAGACATAATTTCTAATCAATATATAGCTTTCAATCACAGAGTACACTCTTGATAATTTGCTGGCATCTCTCCTTCTACTCTCACCCCACCAAGTTTCTGAAAAGGAGTTTATGGATGAAACTAAAAATGATTCTTGTGGGGTAAAAGTGAGAAGTAAGATATTAGAATGTTAGAGGCAAACCATTAGATAGGGCTTAGATTCTAAGTTAGCCCACACATTTTACAGTTGAAAATATCAAGTTCTGAAAAGATGATATGACTCAAAGTCTTATAGCTAGGTTAGTGATATAGCCAAATAGATTCCTCATGTCTTGACTCAAGTAAAATGCTCTTTTCTCAACAAATCACAAATTCTCTTTGAATCACAACAGAGAGTGAATGACTTCTGGATAACTAAGCTTTTTTTTTTTAACAATGAGATATATATTAATAGAGCATATTTTCTCTGACTTGAACTGCTATAGCATAGTAGAATTTTGAACTTGGGAGTTGGAAGGCCTGGATTTGAACTTTGTTTCCTGAGACAGTGAGGTAGTATAGGGGATAGAGTTCTGGGTCTATTCTGAGTTCAAATCCAAATATACTTACTAGCTGTGTGACCCTGAGCAAGTCACTTACCCTCTGCCTCAATTTTTTTAAACTATAAAATGAACAATAATGTCGCTTACTTTGCATGGTTGTTGTGAGGAACAAATAAGCTAATATTTTTAAAATACTTAGCAAATAATAGGTCCTTAATTAATGCTTATTTCCTTCCCCTATCCCCAATTAGCTATTGGACTTTAAGGAAGTCAGCTCACATTTTTGAATTTCAGCTTCCTCATCTGCAAAATGAGCACAATGATAATTACACAAAACATTTGGATATCCATCTCATTCTCTTCTTCCCATTCAATCCTATGTAGAACTCATTTTCCATCTGTAGTTCCCTCCCCAAATACATGTATTGATATGCCAGCTCAATGAACTAGCCATTCGACTGTATATTGAAATGTAGACATTAGGAATCTATAAGATACTATCACAAAAAATTTGACCTTTTTTCAAGAGGCATAAAGATACACAAGGTAGCGATCAAATATTTTGGCACAGAAATTTCAGTGATAAATAGCTGCCTAAGAACCAGGAATAAAAGACTGTTAAGGAGAATAGAGTTTTGGTTCCTGGTTCAGCTAATGGTATTATATATACCTCTATTCTATTTCTAGAAAATATGAATAAAAGACTGTTGGAGAGGGTACAGTTGTGGTTCCTGAGTTCAAATAAGGGTACTATATTTAACAGAAAGTAAACTCTAGAGGATGTGTTGAGATTGACGTTGGGATCCAGTCTAGAGTGTGACCTTGGATGAATCAACTAAATTCTTTGGAGATCAGTTTCCTTGTGGATGGGATACATAAGATCCCTTCAGCCTCTGACACTCTTTTGGTTTAGCTTCATTAGCAACCTGGGCTGTGTTTATCAAAATTTCAAACCACTGGGTGGTTTCCATAACTACAAAGTGTGTCATATCCGGGTCTTTTAAACCACATCTTCAATGCAGATAGGAATCACAGGACAGATGATAGAGGAATAGGGTCATTAAATTCAACCTTTATTCAACCTGCTTAAAGTACCTCAGCATTTTGACCTGCTTAGTCGTCACTTGCAGATTATAATTTGTCTTTATACAGGGCTAAAAATAGTACAGAGGTTTGTTTGCTATATGGGGGAAAGAGGTGGATCCCAAAAGGGATAGAAAGTCTACTTAGTATGACTGATAAGAGAGAAGAGACAGAAAGACTCAGTTCTTATTTTTTTTTTTGGTCTCTGCCAAAGGAAAATGACCTTTGCATGAGAAAGGACAGAACAAAAATGTCTAAAAGGGAAATGATCCCCAAGATAAATAAGGAGATGGAGAGGAGGCACTTTGATATCTTGATTAGTTTGCATAAATTGGACTGTATAAACTATATCCTCAAACACTGAAAGAACTGGTACCATTTAGTACTGGTTTTAAAGTAGAAAAGTAGTTCTGTAGGATAAACTAAAGAAGGAAATAATTGAAGTCAGTAATCTTACTTTTCTTCAATTTGCTTTCCAGGATGCTTGGATCAATTCATAGCTCTACCAACAGTACATTATTGTGGAATCTTTTCACAATGTTCTTCAGTATTGATTACTGCTTTTTTTGGTTATCTTTGCCAATTTGCTTAATATGAGGTAAAACTTCAGTGTTTTCACTTGCATTTCTCCTATTAGTAATGATTGTAGAAAACCCTCACTTGAAAATAATTTCAGGAAAAACTGGACATCCAATTGGCAGAAATTAGGTATAGACTAGAATCTTATATGTAAACTATAAGTTTAAAATAGAAACATGAAAAGTCATTCCATAAAAAGAATTAGAAGAGAACAGCATCAGATATATTTCTCAGTTATGGCTAACAAGAGAATTTTTAATCAAATTAAGATGACAAATGAACACAAAATATTCAATAGATAATTTTAATTACATGGAATTAAAAAGCTCTTATAATAACAAAAACAATGTAAATAGTATAAGAAAGGAAGTGACTGGGGAAAAATCTTTAGATCCAATATCTCTGATAAGCATATGGTAATCAAGATTTTATATATATATATATATATATATATATGTATGTATATGTGGAACTAAAACAAATATGTGATCAAAATTGAATCTCCAACTGATAAGGGATCTAACTAAATAAATAGTTCTCAAAAGAAAAATAAAAACTGATTAACAACCATATGAAAGATTGCTCCAAATCATTACTAATAGGAGAACTACAAGTGAAAACATTGAAGTTTTACCTCATATTAAACAAATTAGCAGATATCCAAAAAAAGCAATAATCAATATACTGAAGGACACTGTGAAAAGATCACAATAATGCACTGTTGGCAGAACTGTGAATTGGTCCAACCAGCCTAGAAAGCAAATTAGAAAAAAATTTGAATGAAAAAAAATAAAGCAAATGAAAATTATATTAAAGAAACGAATAAAATATTCAATACCTCTGAACCCAGAGATTCCATACCTAGCTACTTATTTCAAGAAACTTGATGATAAAAAGATAGTTCCCATATATATACCAAAATACTTATAGCAACATTATTTTGTAGTAGCAAAGTATTGGAAACTAAATAAATACCTATTTGAAGAATAACTAAACATTGTGGTATAAATACAATTGAATATTTCTACTCTGATAAAAATAATAAATATGAAGGATACAGAGAAGCATGGGAAGACATGAAATAATATAAAGTGAAATAAGCAGAATTAGGAAAACATATATAGTGGCAACAATGTAAATGGAAAGAATGATCAATGACCAAGAGGCCCAAGCAGGTGATATGAAGCTGCATCTCCCTCCTTTCATTTCTGAGGTAGGGGATATGGAATACTTCACATAATGTGAGCTTTAGTTGATTTGTTGGTTAGATTTTTACTGAAAAGGCTCTGGGAAGGAGAAGACTACATTTTGAAATGGATATGATGTACAAACAAAAGATACCAGGAATAATCAAAATATTTTTAAAAGAGAGAAAAAGAAGGAATACCTGGGATTTTTGTTATATTTAAAACATCACGGAGAATAGTAAAGATAAACAAGTCTAGAGAAGTACTAGTTGTCTTAATTTTCAAAAAAGGGAAGGGTATAGAATCAGCTAGTCAGCCAATCAGTTAACAAGCATTAAGTGCTTATATAGAGCAGTGACTTATTTACCTAGCTTGGGGGGGAGGATACAAAGAAAGGCGAAAATTAGTCTCTGCCATGAAGAACTCCACATTCTAACAAGGGAGACAAAATACAAATAATAATAAAAAGGACAAAAAAGGAAAAAAAGAAATTTACATGACAATTTTATTATATATTTAAAAGGAGTAGTAGTTTATACATCATAGATTTTCAATTTTACGTGTAATTTTTTTAAATAAAACTATGTTATGAAAATGCTTTTTTATTCCATAAATTAAAAATTAAATAAATAAAAATTAAAAAGCAAACAATTAGGTACTATACACATAAACATTGGATGTTTGGATGATAATCTGAATGAGTAAAAATAAAAGATTATCTAGTTATGAACTGGGGTTGGAACGGGGATGGGAGTGGGATCAAAAAGTACTTCCTTCCAAAGATGAAGTTAAGTCTTATAGGACACCAAGTCATTAAAGAAGTTGGGGTGAGGAGGGACCACATTCAAGGCATGGGGGATACCCAGGGCAGAGGAACAAGGATCAGAGATGGAGTGTTGTGTTTAAGGAAGCAGGTAAACCAGTGTAGATATATGGACCCCAAAGTTCATGAGTGGGGGGGGAGTATGAAAAGACTAGAAAGGTAGGAAGGGACCAAGTTATAAAAACAGTCAGAATGCTTTATTTTTTATTCAAGAAGAAATAATGAGCCACTTGAGCTCACTGAGCAAGGGACTGACATGGTTATAACTATGCATTAGAAAAATCATCTTGGCAACTACATAAAAGATGGGTTGGAAGGGGGAGAGATTTGAAGTAGGAAGATCAGTTAGAAGGTTACTCCAAGTGCAAGATGTTGAAGACTCAACTGGAGTTGTGGCCACTTGGTTGGAGAGAAAGGATGTAAGAGATGTTATGGGATTGGAAATGAAAAGATTTTACAGCAGATGGAATATATGGAGTAATTGAAAGTGAGGATGATGCAGAGATTGAGGGCATTGGTGACTAGGAAGATGGTGATCTCCGCAACAGAAATAAAGTAGAAGTAAAAAGGGGGAAAGTAACAGAAGAATCAGAGTGAAAGTATTAATTATATCCAGCAAAATGTTCCAGGCTAGTCTCCAGAAATAGCCAATTCTTTGAATTCAATCAGAAAACTTGGCACAATAGAAAGATAGAGTCTGGAGTCAGGAAGATGAGAATTCATATCCAGTATTACTAGATGTGTGACCCGGAGTAAAACACAACTATTGTCTGACTTAGTTTCCTCAACTATAAAATAAGAATCATAATAGCACTTAGCCCCAAGGATTGTTGTGTGATAATATTTGTAATATACTTTGCAGTATATTTAATAAATGCTTATTTCCTTCTTTATTATTTTTTAACATTGACTGATTGGGAAGGTTTTGGAGGAAAGGTGAGTTCTGTTTTGAAAATATTGATTTTGAGATGCCCATAGGAGATCCTGCTAAAACTGTCAAACTGGTAGTTGGAGATCTGAAACTGGAGCTTAGGGGAGAGACTAGCATTAGATATGTAAGTCTGTGATTCATTTGCATAAGGAGCATTATCTAACTCTTGTGAGAGTTCTTATAGAGAGAAAAGGGAAATGGGCTAGGACATGGAAGAGGAGTCAGGAAAGGAGACTGAGTAGCACTCCTTTGGACAAATAGGAGGAAAACTAGATGAGGAGAGCATCATGAAAAACCTAGACTAGAAAGAAAAAAATATCCAGGAGGAGAGGGTTATCAGTAATGTCCAATGTAGTAGAGAAGTCAAGAAGAATCAGAACTGAGAAAAGGCTATGAGATTTGACAGTTAGGGGATCACTGGTAACTTTGGAGGAGGAAGATTCAATGGAATGATGAGGTCAGAGACCACATTGTAAAAGGTTTAAAAAACAATGAGAAAAGAGAAAGTATAGGCACAAATTGTAGGTGGCTTTCTTTAGGAGTTTAAAGATGAAGGATAGGAAAGTTATAGAACAATAGCAAACAGGGATGGTAGGATTAAGTGGTTGTTGATTTTTTCCTTATGGATGGATGAGACATGGGACAGGAGTCTACAGACTCTAGGTCAATGAACTTGACTTTGATTTTTGGCAAAATTAGATTTGTTCTCTTTGTCCCCTTAGGTCAGAACCAGTAGCAATGGACAGAATTTGCAAGAAAGTAAATTTAGGTTTAATGTCAGGAAAATTCATCGAACAGCTTTGAAGTGGTGCTGAAGAAGTAGTGGGTTCTTGAAGAAGAAGAGGTTGGATACCAACTTATCAGGCTTGTTTTATTGGGAATTCCTTTTCAAGTATGAGTTTCAACTCTAAAATTCTGATTTGGGGCCCACTAGGTAAAATTTCAACTATATCAAAGATTGCTACAAATCATTCATAGTAAGAAAACATTCTGAGATTACATTTCCTATCTAGCAAATATTCTATTTTTTTGATTAATTGTACAATGGACCAGTCTCCAAACAAATTTATGTCATGGAAAGGAGTTTTTTCCTGGGTTTAAAAAGGAATACAAGGAACTGAAATAAAATCAGGAAACCTGCCTTCCAGCCTCAGTTCTTTCTTTGACCAAATGTTTCATTTCTCTGCATCTCAGGGTCTTAATTTGTAAAATGAAAGGCTGGACTAGGTGATTTCAAGGGGCCCTCCTTTGGGTTTTTGTGGTTCTATGATTTATAGGAAACCTATCAAGTCTAACCAGTATCCATACCCTAATGATTTTCCACCTATCATAATCATAGCTTCCTACCTATTTGCTTTGAGAAATGGGGTAAAAGGAAAGATGTGATGAAAAAAAAAACAAGGAAGATGCCTCAAAACAGCTTGTCAGCCATTTAAAAGCAGACAGTAGAATTAAAGGTGCTAAAAATCTGTTCCCTGCCTCCTTACTTTTCCTCACTTCCAACTATAGGTTCACCTTTCATCCTCATCCTTACAAATGACCAGGTATTCTGAGTACCAGAGCAAATTCATTTAGTCGAGGATCTCAGTTTTCTCATTTGAAGGACAGAGATGATAATAGCAGCTCCCTCGATTTACAGAGGTTATTTCAAGAGACAAATGACATAGATATACAAAGCAACTTCAAAATGCTATATATAAATGTTAGTTGTTGTTATTTTAATTTCATTACTATTATTATTATTTTTTTACTATTAATGGCAAAGTTTCATTTTATTGCTCTTATCCTGAGAGAAATCAATTTTGAGGGGGGGGGGTGAAATTTGTTTTGTTTTGGTCTAGTTTTTGCAATTGCTATGATCATTTATTGATTCTATATAGTGCTTTATGATTTGCAAATTGCTTTCCCTAAATTATTTTATGTGAATCACTAGGGAACTGCTTAATGATAGGGGAAAAGGGAGGGGATTTTTTACAAATGACATGAAAAGGATTTTGGAGGGGTTTTTTTACTGCAGAGAGAGGGTAAAGGAGGTCCATTTAGAGGCAACTGAAAAGAGAGAAAAAGGAAAGGCAAAGAAAAAGAGAAGGAATGAAAAGAAAAAAGGTGGGAGGGAAAAGTCACTATTTGTGAGAAGAACCAGTAAAAAAGTAGTCTACATAACAGCTTGAACTAATCATCCAGTTTTGCAGAATTAATGAGGTGGAATGAATCTAACCAGCTTTTCAGAAGCTGTCCAGACTGGCACCAAACATTTAAAGATTCATGAGAGAGAGCAAGAGTTGACATCAGGTCAACCTGGAGGCAAGTTGGAATTGTTTAGATTCCCCCACCAAACTCCTGTACTCTGATTTCTTCTTAGTACATGGAGTTACCTCATCATATATAGGAGAATGTGGAAGAGGAGTTGGTTTGAGGAAAAGGAAATGAGTTCTTTTTTAAACAGGCTGACTTTGAGATAACTCTGGGACATCAAATTTAAAATATCTGATAGGTGGTTAGTGATCCAAGCCTGGAGTCCAGGAGAAATATAAGGACTGGATATATTGATTTGGGAGTCACCAGAATAGATATAATAATTAAACTCAGAGGATAAAGAGAAAAGAGACTGCTGTTTTCACTGTTAGGGGGCTTGATATGGATGAGGATCCAATAAAGGAGACAGAATCAGTAGAGGAAAAAATTAAGTATCCAGAAGGAGAGGGTAGTTGATAGTGTCAAATGTTACAAAGAAAAAGTTATCAAATGTGGCAATAAAGAGATCTCTGGAAACTCTGAAAAGAACAGACATTAATTTAAGTAAGGAGTTCGAAAACATGGTAGAATGCAAAGATGGTTGTGCCTCAAAGAAAAAAGGGCAGTTCATCAGAGGAGAGGGTTTTTGGGGAAAGGTAATATAAAAGAAACATATCTATAACTGCTCAATGTATACTACCCAATCTTTCTCACCCCAAAATGTAAAGAGGGGAGGGGAAAGCTTACTCAATTGTCATCGACTCAACTATGGTAATGGGTGCTGTGGAAGCTACTTCATGGGAGGGAGTATAGGGAATGTTTGTTGCTACAGATTCCTTGTTGTTCAGTCATTTTTCATTTGTGTCTGACTCTTCATGACTCCATTTTGGAATTTTTCTTGGCAAAGATACCAGAGTGCTTTGCCATTTCCTTCTCCAGCTCATTTTACAGAAGAGGAAACTGAGGCAGACAGGGTAAAGTGACTTGCCCAGGTTCACACAGCTAGTAAGTGGATGAGGTTGGATTTGAAGATGAGTCTTCCAGGAAAGACTGTGAGGACTATCCCTATTCCCTGTGCTGCTTAACTGCTCACTGCTGGGGAGTACCCGGGAGTAATTAGGTTATAGATTCCCTGAGCAGCCACATCCAAGTCTTCTATGGGAGGACAGTATATAAAAGGGGGAAAAGAGCAGAATGGGGAGATGTTGAGTTAGGGTAGTCATTTTTGAGACAAACTCATGATTGTCGGGGGGGGCTGGGAAATTTTCCATTCAATCAGTTGTTGGACTGCATACCTCTTGTGGTCAAGCCTGGGTTCCATTGGGGTGTATGTTTCTATGATTCCCAATTTGGAGATCACTGTTCTAGAACATCAACTCACCCTTCTTAAGCCCTACTACTATATTTCAGGCCCTGTGCTAAATACTGGAATGTGGAAGTGAAAAGATTATTGGACTTCCTTTGACACAACAATTCAATTCATTAAATTCTTCTGGGCTTCACTTATTTATTTTTTTTTGGTTTTTGCAAGGCAAATGGGGTTAAGTAGCTTACCCAAGGCCACACAGCTAGGTAATTATTAAGTGTATGAGACCGCATTTGAACTCAGGTTCTCCTGACTCCAGGGCCGGTGCTTTATCCACTGCGCCACCTAGCTGCCCCATGGGCTTTACTTTTTATAACATGAGGGAGTTGTACTAGATACTTCTAAGGTATCTTCTAGTTCTAATTCCAAGGTGCAGAAAAATAAGACTGACTTGATTTTGTTGGGAAACCTGTTTTAATTTTTAATTGCAATTTTGTGGGGTGTAATAAAAGCTTATGTTTGGAATATATTATGTTCAAAGAATAAAGATATCATTTTAGAAAAGTTTCTAGGTTAGCTGTGGAAAGCAGCTGTTGAACTGGTCTGTTGTAATTAAAAACAAAAACAAAACTCTATTAAGCTCTGAGAATGAATCATTGTTTTAAATGAGTGTTTGTGAGATGAGGAAGCTTAGAACACCACAAAAACACTGACAAAAAGGGAAGTGGAAGGATGGTACTCCATACTCTCCATAGTTATAGGAACAATCACCATGTTTAGTAATTAACTTCCACATTCAATCAAGTTTGAATTAAGTGCAAAGGAAAGAGCCTTACTACTGGCTTATCAAAGAAAATGATCAGTTAACTAGATAAGCTAAGTACAACAGTTTAGTTAATGGATGGAGTAATGCCTCAGAAGTAGTTTCAGATTCAGGAAAGCAGTTAAGATGATGAAAATCTCTGAGAAGGTTATGACAGGAAAATAAGGGTAAAAGAGTCTAACAATTTCATATTGATACTAATGGCCAATGAATTAAGCCATCAGAGCACGAGGTTCTGAAATCAAATCAGAAAATAGGATATATTTAATCTAAAGATGGTGATAATTTTTTTTCAGCCATAGCAAATCACAGAAATGATCTACTAAGGTACATATAGATGGCTAAGGGTAGGGAGAGGGTGTATGTTCTACATTAGTGGAGGGAATATCCATATATATTACTTAAAGGTCCTTGAAATATTCAAGGAGTATTTTTGGAGAGGCACTGTGAAAAAGTAGATAGAGAACCATCCCTTAGAACCAGGAACACCTGGTCTCTAGTCTCTCCTCCAACGCAGATCCTGAATGAATTACACCTCTCAGCATTCTGGACAACTCTCTAAGAAACTAATATGGAAAAAAAGAATTCCATCTTTTTCTGGGAGTTTCTTTATACCAGTGATTCTCTTTTATTGTTCATGGACTCCTTGGCAGTTAAGAGTAAATCAAGGAGTTTACTCCAAAAATTCCTTAATGGCATCTTAAGCAGTAATTGTAGAATATTATAATATACATTAGATTACCCTGAGAGTTCACAACACATTTTTGGAGGTTGAAAGGAATTCTCAGAACATCAACAAAAATTGGGAACCACTACACTATACTAATGAACTCACTGGTCTAGTCTCTATCTTTATTATCACTATGATTCTTATCTAATGGCAGGTAACAAAATTGCTGCCACAACCATAAGAGAGGGTCTCTGGAATGTGTGATGAAATGATTCAAACCCACAGTCAGTGGTTCACATTTTACAAACCTGAATGTCACCCATAAAGAATAAATTATGAGTTATTTGGAAGTATTCCATAGATCTCATTATTATTGAATTGGTTAAGTAATTGAGAATATTCTCATCAGATTTGCAGAGTGTGATACATTAAGATGATTTTTAACATTCTGGAAGATAGAAATAAATTCAAAATGACTTGGATAAATTGGAAAATTACTCTACAAAATAGAATAAAAATCAGTAGACAGCAATGCAATGTAATGCTAGAATAAAAAACCTACAGAAGAGAAGCTTGATGGTGCAGTGGACAGAGCACTGGCCCTGGAGTAAGGAAGACCTGAATTCAAATCCAGCCTCAGACAAGAATTACCTAGCTGTATGACCTTGGGGAAGTCACATTAACCCCATTGCTTTAAATAAATAATTTTTCTTAAAAAGCCAACAGAATAACAGCAGGATGATGTCAAAACACATTTGCACATACACATATTTTTATGCATTTGCTTTAAGTCTACTTGTACCTCACCCTAATTTTTACTGTCTCCGTACTCCTTCAATTAAGATTTGCCACAAGAGAGTTAAACCCATCAACCTGAAACATGCCTCCAGTTGCCCAGAAATTATGACCCAATCATAATAGTTTTATTCTCTCACACTCTGATTTGCAGCATTTCTCAAATCACCTTGATCAGGTAAACCAAATATTAACTCTCCATCCTTTGCACATGCAAATGTTGCTCTAAACTGGATACCACAAAACCTAGAAATCACCTTTCTAATATGCCCACTCCCCCACAACTATCAGCATTAGTAGGACATTTAGATAGTTCCTTTAAGGCTGGGAGTTAAGGCTAGTGAAGTGGACAATAATTCACAGCACTGGGCAGGTTCAAGATTTCCCCCCCTCCCTCAAGCATTCAGCTAGTAGTTTTTAAGAATCTATTAGATAGGGGTGGCTAGGTGGTATAGTGGATAAAGCACCGGCCCTGGAGTCAGGAGTACCTGAGTTCAAATCTGACCTCAGACATTTAATAATTACCTAACTTGGGCAAGCCACTTAACCCCATTGTCTTGCAAAAACCTTAAAAAAAAAAAAAGGTAGATTTTTCAACCCAGGTCCTTTGATTCTTAAGATTCTCTAATCAATGAAATTTAAAGGAAACTTTTTTCTCTGTAATCATTCATAACATTTACTGGTTTTCAGTGATGCTAATGAATTCAGATTTTCATCCTTGGTCAGGGCATCCACTCTTGGCTTAAACATTCATCTGCTCAAAGGCAGCCCAGCCTGTCTGACTCAGTCCAAGGATTCTATATTTGATGTTAACTCCCAGCTCCTTCCCCTTCTCAATCAAATTTAGACCTGAAAGAAACAGTGAACAGCTTTCCTTTGTGCCTGACCACACTTCTATGGGTACCCATGCCATAGTAGAGATTACCCTCTGGTGTTTTGGTAAACAATCCAGACAGCAAAAATTTGTGTTACCAGTTCTGTTCCCAGTTCTCTTTTCAGTCAGGTTTTGAAACATGGAGACTGTTGCAATGTCAGAATCCAAAGTGAGAAGAATTTTTCACCCATTGTCAAAGTGAAGATGAGAATGTGCATTCTTTCTTGCCTTTGTTGACTTTTCTTCTTCCTGATTAATTCCTTTTTTGGCATTCCTTTTCCTAGAAAGGGTTGCTAGGTGGTACAGTGGATAGAGTGCCTGACCTGGAGCAGGAAGACTTTTCCTGAGTTCAAATCTGGCATCAGATAACTTTCTAGCTGTATGACCCTGGGCTAGTCACTTAACCCTGTTTGTCTCTGTTTCCTTATTTCTAAAATGAGGTAGATAAGAAAATGGCAACCAATTCCATTATCTTTACCAAAAGAACTCCAAATCAGATCATGAATAGTCAGACACAACTGAAACAACTGAACAAATTGTCCTAGAAAGGTGGCTTCATGGGGGTTCAAAGAGCACTGAATTTGGAGTTAGAAATTCAGTGCTCTTTGAATCTAGTTTTGAGTCCTGGATTTGCTAGCTGTGTGTTCAGGAACAAGTCATTTAACTTCACTGATTTCAGGTTCCTGGTCAGTAAAATGGAGAGTTTCGATGGTTTATTTCACAAGATTTTGTGGGGAAAGCACTTCATATGAATGAATGAATGAATGTATGAATGAAAAAGAACTTAAGCATTTATTATTGGAATATGGCTAATATATATATCATTATGGCTATGCCTTTGTAAAGTTTAAAGCACTATAAAATTAAAAATTTATTACTTGTTTTCTATATATGCTTTCTATTTTTGGCTCTTTCCATTCTTTTTAATCCCCATTATATGTTGAATTCCTCACTTTATTCTTTTGTTCATCTTTTCCTTGCTCTTTCTTAATGGCTTTTTCTAATGAATAACAGAAATACAACTAAGCTAGTTTTTATCACGGCTCCTGTCCTTGCATTTTTCCAACTCAATTAAGCCATTACCGGAACTAAATGAGGCATGGAGCCTAGAGAAGTCACACCTGTTGTCAGGGAGACGAAGTGCACATGGCTGAGTAGTTGGCAGGCAAGTGGGAGTGGATGGAGCCAGTGGTGTGTGACCTGTCCCTGTTTTTATGTTTCCCTCATGCTGAAAGATCACCTTCATACCAAAGCAAAATATTCCTTCCTTTGTATAAAAGTCTTTGATCAAGACTGGAGAGAGGATAATGAAACTTCTATGTAGCATATGTCTCTAAATAGCTATGCATCTATATTTATGGAAGTTAATAACTTATATATGTATATAATAATATATATAGTATGATATGAGTATAATATAATATAGTTTATAATATACATATTAATAATAATATATGGTATGATATATAGTATAATATAATATAGTATTATTATAATAGTAGCATGACCCAAGTTCATATATCTTTTTATATATATGCACATATTCACTTATATATGTATGTGTCGATTTGTGTATGCATGCATGCACACATTTTAGGTGGCATAAAAGATAAAGCTGGCCCTGGAGTCAGAAAAAAACAAAGTTCAAATTCAACCTCAGACACTTACTAGCCATATACTAACTAATGGTATAATCACTTGGTTATACATATTGTGTGTGTGTGTGTGTGTGTGTGTGTGTGTATTTGTGGGTTTGGGTAGCGAGGTAACATAGTGGACAGAGCATCAGACCTGGAGGTAGGAAGACTTGAATTCAAATCCAACTTCAGACAGTTAGACCCTGGGAATGTCATTTAACCCTGTTTGTCTCAGTTTGCTCTTCTGTAAAATGAGCTAGAGAAGGAAATAGCAACCCCCCCAACATCTCTGCCAAGAAAATCACATTTGGGGTCATAAGGAGTTGGATACAATTGAAATTGAACAACAATAAATTTATACATGCATGTATATCACTTAACACTGCCACATACACAACTCCCATGTATTTTCATGTGCACATCTAGTGTTTACCTACATGTTCATGGCAGACATACATGGAAACATGTCACATGAATGTGTTATCAATCAAGTAAAGGATAGTAGAAGGTTTAGCAGAATGAGTTATACAGGGCTAGGGATGCAGAGTAGATGAGTAGAGGGTAACATTCTTCACTCATATCAGATTTTATGATGACATATAAAAATATATACTTATATGTATTATACGTATATGTATTTGTGTGTACATACACACATTTACAATACATGTCCAGAACAAAGGCAAAAAAGTCCATATTCTACAGAGTTGCCACTACAGCTACTATTCATTAAAGATAGCTTGTTCTTTCTGAGCTCTCTGTAGTAAAATAAATGAAATAAGTAAATTCCTATTTGGTATTAGGTTCATACTTGTCAGACAAATTTCTGAGAAATGGAGAGATCACAGTTTCTATTCTTTTAGTATGAGGTTGATAAATAGCATAGGGCAAATAACTGAAACTTTGGTGACTTACTTTTCATGTCTGAAATGTTCCCTGATCTCATAGAACTTTATGCTCTTCTTATGCACTTACCACATAATTTATATTATTTGTGGACTCATCTGCTCTTCCCTTCTTAGAATTTAAATTCTTTCAAATTCAAATTCAAATATCAAGTATTTATATCTCTCCCAAAACATGCTATGGTACATTTATTACATATTGTATTTAATAAACATTTCACAAGTGAATGAATAAAAGAACTTAGGAAAGTCATTTTCCTTGTCAAGAAATGTAGAATTTTGAGAAATTTGAAGCTGTGTGTTTAAGGAAAGATGGTAAGGGAAAGTGTTCTGTTTTGTGTGATATCATTCCTTCTCTGAAGGAACACCCTAAATCTTCATCACTCACCTTCTTCTCCCCCCTCCTTTTCCATCCACCCCAGACTCCTTTTCACAAGGCCTTCCAATATCAAAGTAAATACTGGTTTAGGACTTGAGAATTTGAGCCATGACCTAATCAGCAAGTCATTCTTATTCCCCAAGTCCTTCTGTGCCCTCTGGGCCTGGCCAAAAGTGAACCACATCTCATTTAATGAAATTGAACTCAAAAGTTCCTTTTCGATTGCTAATGTTTGACTGTTTTGAAAATAGTAGCACATAAGAGCACCATAAGAAAGAGATTTTAGAACTGATCTAATAAAATCCATTCATTTTTAAAAATTTCTTTTTATTTATTACATTCAATATTTTCCAATTACATGTAAAAAAACCAATCTTTTTTCAATTTTTTTTGAGGCAGGTTGGGTGATGTGCCCAGGGTCACACAGTTACTAAATGTCTGAAGTCAGATTTGAACTTAAGTCCTCCTGTTTTCAGAGCTAACATTCACTCCACCATGCCACCTAGCTGCCTCTTTACCAATCATTTTTTAAAATTTTGAGTTCCAAAGTTTTATGTCTTTGTACCTCCCATCCTCCTCTTCTTTGAGAAGGCAAGCAGTGTGAAGCTGGTTATACCTGTGAAGTCATGCAAAACTTATTTCCATATTACCCATGTTGTGGAAAAAAAATACAGACAAAAAAAATAAACAATCCATTCATCTTACTACTGAACAAAATGGAGACCCATATCAATGAAATCATTTTCTCAATGGCATGTAGCTACTATGTGGCCTCACTGGGAATGAAAATCAGGTTGACTTCTGGTCCTTCTCTTTCCAGGACAAAGAGAATGAGAAGGAAGCATGGAGAAAAGAGAGTGAAGAGAAAAGGATGAAGAAGGAGTTATGGAAAAGAGAGAAAAGATGGGATAAGGGGAAGGAAAGACATACAGATAACTGAGACAGAGAAAGGGTTGGGAGAAAGGAAAAAGGAAGAAATCTCAGAATTTGAGAGATATTAGAACATTGAAAATAGAATTCAGGAGGAAAAGGGATAGGAAGAAGAAAGATATAATCATATAATCCATGTCTGCATTCTATTCAAACTTTCACATCCACCCTGGCTGATAGGGTGCACAGATATAACTGAGTGTCTTTGTCAATGGCTACTGAAACATGGCTAGTACATAACCAACTCTAACCCTCTGGGGGTGAGGAAGAGAGAGGGGAAGGGCAGTGCATTTGACTCCTGAGGCAACCATGAAATCCTCTTTGAAAAGAACCTACATCTTCCTTTTTATGCCGTGGTATTTGGTGATTGGTATATGTTATAAGCTAAAGGTGTTATAGCAGATATTCTAAAATATAAAGGTAGTTAAGTGACACAATGGTTAGAGTGCTGGCCCTGGAATCAGAAAACCGAAGTTCAAATTCAACTTTAGACACTTTCTAACTATATCACCCTGAACAAGTCACTAATCTTCTTTCTGAATCAATTTCCTCATCTTTTTGTCTTGTTTTTGTTTTTGTAAGGCAGCGGTATTAAGTGCCTTGCCCAGGATCAAACAGCTAGGTATCTGAGATTAGATTTGAACTCAGGTTCTCCTGACTCAAGAGCCAGTGCTCTATCCACTGCACCACCTAGCTGCCCCATCAATTTCCTCAGCTATAGAATGCAGTTAATAATAAACACCCACCTCTGAAGGTGTTGTGAGGGTCAAATAATGTGATATTTGTAAAGCATTTTGGAAACCTTAAAGTAAAATATAAATGTACAAAATAAATGCAGTTTTAAATATAATAATAAATATATTTATATCTAATAATAAAAACAAATACAAGAAAAAAATAAAATATTACAAAATAAATATTATTTTTCTTGGGAGTTTGTTTGAAATAACATTATTTGAATCTAAATCTGTGAAGCATCCTTATGTTCTAAATCACAGAAATATCACTCAAACTCTTTTGGATGCAAGAGAATAGAATGTTTCCTTCCTTTTTTTTTAAAGAGGCTATTAGGACAATACCCCAAGAAGTTTACAAAATTAAAACAAAAGTCATAAAAATTTCAAATAAAATATATTTCTGATGTTTCAGTAACTGGGAAATGGTTGAACAATTTATGGTATCTGAATGCAATTGATTATTACTACACTGCAGGGAATGAAAAATATGAAGAACTGAAAGAAATATGGGAGACTTATTTGAAGTTATTGAGGGTGAAAAAGACAGAATAAAGAAATAGTATAGACAATGAATAATTCAACAGTCAATAATAAAGTTAACATTGAAAGGCACCAAAGCTATTGTTAAATAACAGTGGTCAGTATTTTATACTAAAACTGCAAAGACGTCTCTAGTCTAGCCCCTTCATTTTACAGAGAAACTGTCATTGAATTTGAGAGATCAGAGTTCTTAGCTATCATCTCTTATTTTTATTTATCATGAGACCAGTAGACATAAAGTTACTTGCTCAAAATTCCACAGTTAATATCAGTACTCCAAGAATAACCTGGCTCCTCATGTCTAGTCTGATTCTTATTCCATGGCAACACATTTCTCTCACCTTGTTTTATAATTAACAAGGGATAAAGAGCCCCCTTTCTGACCTATTTTGCTTGGTAATCCAGATTGATTAAAAGGGAGAAGACAGCAACAGGGGAAATTACCTGGATTCTTGCAATAAAGACCTTAATACATGTCACATATTAATGTCAATTAGGTGTCACCGGCTCATAACTCTGATCCTGTCACTCTACTGATCATAAACATTTTATGGTTTTCAGGTGATGATGGAGTTCCTCAGAGCAGTATTCAAGACCTTGTACAATCTGGCTGTCACTTACCTTCCTGGTTTTCTCTCATATTTTTTCCCCTCTTGTTTTCTTATGCTCCAACCAAGCTGGTTACTCTCTATCCCCCCAAGTACATTCCAGGCTTTCTTGCCTCTGTCCCCTTTGTTCACTTAAATTCTCATGTCTGGAATGCTTTCTCTAATCATTGTTGTCTATTGAAATCTTACTCAACATTTCAAGACCTACCTCAAATGCCACTTCCGCTGTTAAGCCTTCCTTGACATCAGCACCGCAGTGGGTGACACAAGTGATTGTTTTTCCCTTAATCTGAATCTAGTACTCAAAATACTCAAAGGAATTTATGATCTCATTGAAGAAATTCCCTCAAGTAATGCAAATCTCAGCCTATCCATGCCTGTCCATCTTGAACTACTCTTGTCCTTGTCCTCCAGAATTTAGCCACAGAGGCCACCCTTCTTCAGGAAGAAAGTTGAGGACTTTCTTCTCTTTTTTCTTGATATTTGAAGGACTGAGGTCCTTTGTTTCAGGGAGAAATTTGGAAATAGTTTAAAAATTTTGTAATTTCCCAAAGGCAACTTAAGTCTATTCTTCTCCTGTTCAAGTCTAGGTTCAATTAAACCATTTACAATGTATGTTACATATATTAATATATATATATATATATATATATATATTCAGAATTGAGATTGTGTGCATATACCAATCTATACATATATGTATAATTGTGCTGATTACATATGTAATATGTATGTAAATAGATATGTGTCTTTATATAGATAGGTAAATAATGTACATTGTGAAGTATGAGCTTTTTTGTTGTCCATTTACTTGCCTTTTGTATTCATGCTTATCCAAAAGGTTTTTCCTAAATGGATAATTATAAATTAATCTATATTCTAAATGCAGACTGAAGAATTAAGTATTAAATTGAGTTTTCCATTTGATAAATTAGGTATTTGTTGACCAAGAGTTTTAGAATGTTTTGTTCTCCTTGTAGCAATTGATTTACATTGCTATAATTCTTTAAGTTGATTAAGAAGCATATTTAGGAAGTCTACAATGTTTCAGGGATAGATACAGTCAGCTAGCACAATTCATATGCAAATAGGAGCATCTGAAAGATCTTGTGATCTTTAGAAAATCCCTCAGTTTGGGCTCTGTACTAAATCTCTGTCATGACAATGGGGGGAAAAACCTTGGTGAGCAAATGACTTCCTCTTTTAAAAGTGCCTTGTGTGGCATTAATGATCAGTTAATTATTTTTTGTTCAGTAATTTCAATTGTGACTGATTGTGATCCCATTTGGAATTTTTCTTGACAAAGATATTGGAGTGGTTTACCATTTCCTTCTCTAACTCATTTTATAGATGAGAAAACTGATGCAAACAAGGTAAAGTGACTTGCCCAGGGTCATACAGTTATTAAGGGTCTGAGACCAGATGTGAATTGAGGATGATGAGTCTTCCTGACTCCAGGCCTGAAGCTCTATTCATTGAGGTGATCTAAAAATTGTATAATTGAGTTTTCTTAGAACCCTTAGCCCTCCATTTCCCCAAGTTTACCACCATGAAGAATTAGAAGAAGGAACTAAGAAAATTTTCTTTATTTTAATGAATCAAAGTATTCATTTTCTAAGGGCCAGATTACAGGTGATAAGTCTCTTCACACTCATTAAATTGATCCTCAGAATATTTGCAAGTAGTCTAGAGTCAAGTCCTTATTCAAATCTTTTCCAGCATGGATAATGGTCAACTAACTGCAATCTTTGAAAATCCAGGGTACCATATTGAAGGATGAAAGCAAGACTTGATAGATATTACAGCACTCTATATTCCTGTTATTCATTTATCCTATTTCATTATATTTATCTGTAAACAAAGATATGCTTACTTCTTATATATTCATCTCTAAGAGTCCCTTGCTTCATTCAAAGGTTATTTCTAGCACCATTTCCCATTTGAGACTTTTCTTAATCTAAAGTATCCACCTCTAAAAATATTAATTACCTTCTAGTTTGCATGTTTCCTATATCTCTTTTTTATGTGTATATATTATTTCTCCCCAATAGAATGTAAGATTCATTTTTTTTTTTAGGTTTTTGCAAGGCAGTGGGGTTAAGTGGCTTGCCCAAAGGCCACACAGCTAGGTAATTATTAAGTGTCTGAGGTCAGACTTGAACTCAGGTACTCCTGACTCTAGAGCCAATGCTCTCTACACTGTGCAATCTAGCCACCCCAGAATGTAAGATTCTTAAAGGAACCTTTTTATGTTATTTTTCTTTACAATTACCCAGCATGTAAAATAAGACTGGAACATATAAGGCACCTTGTAAATTCTTACTGATATATTATATTCTACTACCTAATATCCTTCTTGAGGGCCCTGACCATATTTTATTGATCTTTTTCTTCCCTCAGTGTCTAGTTTGATGTATTGCACATTTTAATACTTGGGAAAAATTTGAATGAATGAGTGAATATGAGCTTTGTTAAAAATTTTCCTCCTCTAATCTTTATGAAATTCTGGTGTCTATTTTCATTAAACGATAACGAACACCAAGAAAAAATGATAACTGTAAGGTTAGATGAAGGGAAGAACAAAGAAAAGAAGAACAGACTAAAAAAAGACATGAAAATGAAAATTTTGCTTTGTTCCTTTGTTATCTTTATTTTTCAGAAGTATGACAGATGGTCTCTACATGATATTAAGTTTGAGGAATTGAGTGTTCCTGACCAAACCATTCTATAATGGAGAAAATGGCATGCAAAGTACCAACATGGAGACCACTGTTCTGCTGTTAATATCATTGTAGACATGTGGCCTCAAAGCAGAGAGTGAAAGGCTCTCAGGAGACTATTTCCTTGCACCCTGTTTTTTCCTTCCTGGAGAAAAGAGAAACAATGACCTATTACAGATGTTGCTTGATCCTCTTGGCATTCTCCTGGAATACTTCTGCTTATGGCCCTGACCAGAGAGCACAGAAGAAGGGGGATATTATTCTTGGGGGACTCTTCCCAATTCACTTTGGAGTAGCAGCTAAAGATCAAGATCTAAAGTCAAGGCCTGAGTCAGTGGAATGCATCAGGTAAGATAAAGAATCCACACAGATACACAGAGTCTGATTTTCTCTTAAGGGGTTATAATCACAAAGTTCAAAGTAAATGCCAAATTGGAAGAAAGGATAAAAATTCAGTAGGAAGACATTGCATATGTAAATGTATATGTATATGTAAAACTTAAAGTAATCAGATAGAAGTAAATTAAACATATAATTGTTTAGTGGATAGAATCAGAAAGACTTGATTCAAATCTCAACTCTAACCTTAACCAATTGGGCAGCCATGAGTAAATCACCTAATGTCTTATAAGCCTTAGTTTCCTCTTCTGTAAAATAAATTTAGTATCCTGTAATGCCAACTTCATAGACTTATCATGACCCTGAAATGAGATGTACAAGGCACTTTGGAAATCATAAAGCACTATTAAATGTCAGCTATTCTAAACCACTAATGTTAAGGCTCACTCCTGTCTATTGAGAGCTATTTTAGGAGGGAAAATGAGAAATGCACATTCTATCACCATTTTCTAGAGAAGTTTAATCAATTCAAAAAAGTCCAGAGGCTAAAAGATCCCAGAAATTACCTCAGTCAGCAATACTTAATCACTCTTGCCAACAGAGAGTTATGATGTCAGGAACTACAATTTGAAACTCATTTGCAAACTGTTACAGAGGAGCATATCTTGAGAATCCCTGACTCAGAAAAATAGTAAAAACAATCAGGAAAGGAAGAAACAAGTCTAGCAATATTTATCTTGAAACCCAGCTAAGTCATATCAAAGACCTAAAAATGTGTATTGGTAAAACTGGGGGTGGGGTTGGGGAAAGGACAACACACAGAAATATGAAATCTGTGGAGCAAAATTTCTTCTGGGATCTGCTGGGATTTGTATATATAATCATTTCATCACTGCTCACAATGCAATTATGACATATAGATTCTCACCCTTATGTATATCACCTGATATGAAAAGAAATCAGGAAGAGAAACTGGATATGACCAAATACAGAAGAAATCTTTGCAGGAAATAAGACAATTTTAAAGGCAGTCAGGGAGATGTTTTCAAGCTATCTTAAAGGAAAAAATGTCATCAAATACTTTTATCCCCCAAAGAGATGAAAAGTTAACAATTACTCCTAAGCCTTTCATCTTTCTAAAGTAACTATAAAAATCCCATACATACATAGCAGTGGTATTGTTGATGAAAATATGAGAAGAAAATTCTTGAACTTTTGCAGCTAACTTTCTGAAGCAAGTCCATTTCTTCATAGTCATGCAAATGACTAAGAAATATTGAGAACATTGTTGTGTTTTATTTTTGAAAAGGGAAAATGTTCTGAATTTATTTTTAAAATATTTTTTCAATTAACAAGTATTTATTTTCTCTTCTTTCCTACTACCCCTAAATTGAAAAATAAAAATCTTTATAATAAGAACACATGATCAAGCAAAACAAATTTCCATATTGGTCTTGTCCAGAAAGCTATCTTATTCTACTTATTTAGTTTATCTCTTTTTCTGTCAGGAGGTGGGTAGAATTCTTTACCATCAGCTCTCTGGAATCAGGGTGGATCATTGCATTGTTCAATATTCTTATGTATTTCAAAATAATTTGTTGTTTACAAGATTGTTATTGTGTAAATTGTTCTTGTAGTTCTGCTCGCTTCTTTCTACATCAGTTCATATAAATCTTCCCAGGTTTCTCTCAAACAGTTCTTTTCATCATTTGTTACCTTACAATAGTTTTTATTTCTTTGAAAATAGCATAATTTGGGGCAGCTTATGAAAAAACACAAGCCCTGGCTGGAGTCAAGAGAAACTGAGTTCAAATCTGGCCTCAGACACTTAATAATTACTTTGCAGCGGGACCTTGGGCAAGTCACTTAACCCCATTGCTTTGCAAAAAAACAACAACAAAAAGAAAATACATAATTTGTTAAACCTTTCCTCAACTGATAGACACCAGTTTGTTTTCAGTTTTTTTACCACCATAAAAAGCTACTATAAATATTTTGTTACATATGAGTTCTTTTTCTGTTTCTTTGATCTCCTTGTGTAGCATAGGTTTAGAAGTTATATCACTGTAAATGTCCTAATTTTCAAAAAAGGGAATAGCAACAGAGGTGAAGTTAGTAAAATTTATTCTAATTTTTTCTAAAAGCCTGTAGTGCATAATAAAAAGGCAATTTGTGGGGCACTGTTAAGAGGAATTGATGATTATTAATGGTTTCTATGACTTGATCAAGAACAGGTCATGCCAGACAAACTCATTTGGTTTTTTGATGGCATAATTATCCAATAGTACAGGGAAATATTGCAGATGTAGAACAGTCAAAGATTTCAGTGATATGTAATAGTCTCTCATACTGCTCATATAGATAAGATGGAGAATACAGGTTAGACAATAGTATGGGTAATAATTAACTTAAATTTATATTGAACTTTAATGTTTACAAATTACTTTCCTCATAGTAGTTCTATAGGGTAAATAGTAGGAATAGGGATTAGGAACTTGGACTATGATTTCACTGATACAGAGAAATCCTGGATAAGGAAGCTCCCTTTATCATTGGCAACTTTAGAGAGGCACCTAGATCAGTACTATAAACAATATTAGTTTAAGTGTTAGTAAAAGTTAAGTTATTTATCAATATATCAATTATTAGTATAAGTTAAAGTTGGTATTAGTAGTAATATAATTATGACCATTTTATAGATGAGAAAACAAAGGCACTGACATTGTAACTTACTCATGATAAAAGCATAAGTATCTGCATCAATATTCAAACCCAGTTTTTCTGATTCTGAGTCTATTACTATTCTCATGTACCATTCTGATGAACCTGTATAATTGTCTTCAATGGGTCAGTATTGCCTTGGAGCAATAATTCTTGAAGTATGGTACAGGGACTTTTGGGAGTCTTGTGACCCTTTCAGGGAATTATTGTCCAGGATCTTGTTTTTGTTTCTAGTATAGTAAAATCAACAGATATAACCACAGAAACAAAAGCTCTTCAGAATCCTCATTTTTAAAGAGCATTAAGGGACCTTGGGACCAAAAGTTTGAAAACCATTGCCTCAGAGGAATGTTTGTAACATCATGTAGGAGATCAGGTTTTCATGTTGAACATTTTGATCAGTGTCTTTAATCAAGTCATAGATGTAATGCTTGTCAGATTTGGAGATGACAGAAACTGGGAAAGATAAACATGTGAGATGACAGAGTCAATAAGCAAAGAAATCATAATATGATAAAATGAGGGACTTAACTGGACAATTAGAAGTTTATTAGAAATAAATGGAAAATTCCACAATTAGGTTTCAAAAATCAACCTCACAAATATAAGATGAAGGCCATAAAGTTGAACAACAATACCTGTGAGAAAATATGGGGAGAATTTTAATGTCCTGAAAGTTCCAAATGACATGAAAATAACAAATGCTCATTGAATCTTGTGTTGATTTAATATCCATAGGTAAAAAAGTGATAGTTCTGTTGTATTTTGTCCTGGTCAGATCCCATTTAGAGGCAACAATGTTAAGTACTAGGTCTAAAGTCAGGAGGACCTAAGTTCAAATCTAAGCTCAGACACTTTATAGTTGTGTGACCCTGGGCAAATCTTTTAACCTCTCTCTGCTTCAATATCTTCTTCTGTAAAATGCTGATAATGATAGCACTATCTCCCAGAGTCACTATAAGGATAAAATGAGATAATATTTGTAAAATATTTTATAATCCTTAAGACATCATATAAATGTTAGATATTATTATGCAATTTTTCTGGAGATTACATTTGGAAAGACACTAAAAACTAGAGTACATTAAGAAGAAGGAAACCAGAGACCATGCCATAAGACAATTGGTCGAGGGAATTCAAGATAGTTCATATACAGATGCAGAGAATTTGGGGAGGACATACTAGCCAATTTCAGATATTTGAAGAATTTCATATGGAAGATTTTCTAGACTTTAGGGCAAGAAATAAAGGATTTCAGAAATACAAATCTCAACTCAATAAAAGAAAAAAATTCATAATAATCAAAGTTTTCAGAAAGGAATGAGCCACCTCTTTAGAAAACAGGGAGTTCTCCCTTATTTCTGGATTGCTACTTGTCAGCCAAACTGAAAAACTAGAAAATCTCTCTAATATCCTTTTCAGCCAAACATTCAATGTTTCTCACAGAGCCTAAAGATCAAGAATATTTCCCCCAAAAGGGAAACAGTATCATTCAATTTTAAGGAACACCTTGCAACATCAAAATTACTTTATGAAATTTGGATTTCATTTAAATGAGACCATTTACAAAGAAATAGTAGAGTGCATTTACAAGAATATTTTTATTTCCTTTTGGTTTTGTGTCAAAAAAATTCTTCATTTTTCAATGTGTTTTTAGGTATTAATCCTCACCGATTCTTATATTTTCATTCTACCATGGATATTCAGCTTCCCTACCAGAATTATTAGCAAGACTCCTTCCTCCAGATTCCCCAGAAAATTTGGTTTTGTAAATACAGTGAATTTTTTATATTTAGTGAAACTACCCCTTTGCAGATGACAACTATTAAGTTTTATATATGCACAAGATTATATTTATCATACCCAGTAATCAATATACATATTGATTACCTTAGAAACATTTTAACTCAAGCCAAATATGTCAGTTTATAAAATGACTTCCTTGTATGGATAATTTTATCAGTTATAATAACAGACATCTCAACAGCCATATATATTATTATTATGCCCATTTAATAGATGACAAGACTGGACCTCAGAGAGATTGTGACTTGCACATTAATAAGTGTCAAAAGTGGAATTTAAATATAGGTCTTCCTGACTTGGAAGCCAATGCTCTGTCCACTGTGTCAAGTTGTTTTGTGATTGGCTATCAACTTCTAATCATCTATTTGTGCAGTCAAGTACATTAAAAAAACTCGCAGTTATTCCTTACCTAGAATTGTACCTTTCCCAGGATTCCTCAAGACCATTTGGGTGACTAACATAAAAATCTAAAAACCCTAAGTTTCCAACCAATCACAATCTCTAATTAGGGTCTAGGAGCAAGTACCTCAAGGTCCTGTTCACAAGTCCACAAACCAAAGGTCTTAATCTTCCAAAAGAGAATATACCTTGTCCCTATTCAACTTTATTCTCTCCACTAACTTTAAATTTGATAATCATTAAGTTTCTTTGATACAACAAGGGATACAATGTATTCCTGGTCCCAGGCTCTTACAATAATGAAAGCAATAAGAACATAGTGAAAAATTGCCTCCCCTCTGCCACCCAAAACCTCCGAGAAATATTTCACTTTTCATTTGGAGTTCCTGGAGGAGCAAGATAATAAAATAGTGTCTACCCAAACAATCAGCATTATTTAGATCTTATTAACTTTGTGCATGTAGATTTGGGCTCAAACCAGAAGTATTTCCTTAATGTTCAAAGACATTCCCATTGAGATAAAAGGGATCAGAAGAATAGCCTAGCTGCTAAACACGTTTCCATTCTTCCTTCTATTCAGTGTTAAACAAAACTATCTCCAATTGGAAATCGTTTTCAACTGTACTTCTCTAGAATCCTCAGAATTCCCTAGGGTAAAAGTTTCTTTCTATTCACTATGTCAGAGAATATGCCTTTTTTCTCTGTGGTCTTGGAATTTCATATGGGTCGTCATCCACTGAGAGATTTTGTCAAGAAAAAATTCAAAGTTCCTATACAGTAACCTTACGAAATGTTTATATATTTCTACAAGGGAATGGAAGGAAAAGAATTCTGAGACGATACAATCTCATTACTTTTAGTATTACCCTATGGATTGTCCCCCTCAAACTCATGTTCTAATTGGGTAGATATATTGAAGCTCCAGCCCGGAATTGGGAAGTCTACTTACATACTTGCAAGAAAAAATATTTTTATCTATCTATCATCCTTGAAGTGTCCTTCATTGTCTTTTTTGAGGAAGAGCTGCCTTTTCAACACTACCATACTTTTTAATAACAATATCAAAAGATTAAGATCTGTTGGCTACAGTTAGAAAAGATCTCAAAGGTCATCTAATCTAACCCTACCTGATCAATCAATCAACAGGATTTTGTTAAGTGTCTACTATGTATCAGGTACTATTCTAAACACAATAACAAAGAATGAAACACTCTCTAATGAAAAGGAAATTATATTCTTTTTTTTTTTTAGGTTTTTGAAGGCAAACAGGGTTAAGTGGCTTGCCCAAGGCCACACGGCTAGGTAATTATTAAGTGTCTGAGACCAGATTTGAACCCAGGTACTCCTGACTCCAGGGCTGGTGCTTTATCCACTACACCACCTAGCTGCCCCGGAAATTATATTCTAATGATGGAGACAACAATTGCATAAATATTTACCCCACAAATAAAAAGTGAATAGATACACACACATATATATGAAGTAGTTAATAATAATAATAATAATAATTAGCATTTTATATAGTGCCTACAATATGGCAGCAGGATAGCAAAGTCGTGTAGTAGATAGAAGACTGTGCTTGAAATCAGGGAAGACCCATGTTTTTGAAGTCAAATCTGACTTCAGACATTTACTAGCTATGTGACCCTGAACAAGTCATTTAACCCTGTTTGTCTAAGTTCTTCATGTGTAAAATGAATTAGAGATAGAAATGGCAACCACTCCATTATCTTTGCCAAAAAAAAAACCCTAAATGAGAATCACACATGACCGAAACAACTCAACAACAAAACATTCTCCTTGAGAAGACAATCCAGGAGGTATACCTCTCAAGAGTGAGACTAGAAACCATTTCACTGAAGTATAAAAGAGGAAAGTTTTTATCTAAAGAGAACAACATGGATGCACAACAACTTAATTAACCTAGATTTTATATGTGTGACAGATGAAGGCAAGGATCAATGGAGGTTGAGTACAAAAATTTAATGTGACCCAAAGGCTTAGAATGACTCAAAAGTACAGATGAATGCTAAGGATCAAGTGGTATATGCTAGTATCACAACATTATAGATTTAGAGCCAAAAGGGAGTCTAGAGATCATAGAGTCCAATACTCATTTTATAGATGAAGAAACCAAGAAGTTAAATGATTTGACCAAAATCTTACAACTAGTAAATGTCACAAGGGGGGATTGAACTCAAGTTTTTCTGACTCAAAATTCAGTGCCCATTCCACAGTGCTGCTTCTCTGATCTTTGTTGGGGGAAACCAGAGGTATTAAATAACTGTTACGAGAATAAAAAATGTAGATGGTACAGTGAATAGAAAGTTGGACCTGAAGTCAGGAAGATTCTTTTTCCTAGGTTCAAATCTGGTCTTAGACAAATATTTGACCCTGGGCAAGTTAATTAATTCTATTTGCCTCAATTTTCTCAACTGTAAAATGAGCTGGAGAAGGAAATGGCAAACCACTCCAATACCTTTGCCAAGAAAATCCCAAATTGGATCACAAAGAGTTGTACACAATTGAAAAAAAGGAGAGTAAATTAGAATAGAATTTCATCCCCAAGTCCTTCATGCTGGCAGAGAAGACAGAAGGATAAATATGAATTGAGAAGTTCATTTCATCATCTGTTATCACTGGATGGATACCCTCCCATTCATTCTGTCTATTGGACTCTAAGCCATGTACTGATATTATTCCCAGGGCTTATTATAATATAAAATAATAGAATATATTTCCTACTCAACCCTTAGTCTACTTTGATCACAGATTTAACTATATAGTGACCCATAGCTAGACATTAAAAACATTAAAGCTTCTGTTAGTCAGCCTTATTGTCTTCTATCCCTCCATCTTCTCAGGTGTGAAGAATAAGAAGCATTCTATTCTTAGCAATAGGTTTGAGGTAGAAAAATTCTGGAGTCAAAACTGGATTTGAACTTCAGGCACATTACCATTAACTAGAATAGTTGTTCTCTTGTTTCAGTCATGTTCAACTCCTTGTGATCCCATTTGAGATTTTCTTGGCAAAGATACTGAAGTGATTTGCCGTTTTCTTCTCCAATTCATTTTATAGATGAAGAAACCGAGACAGCCAGGGTTAAGTAACTTGCCCAAGATCACCCAGCTAGTGTCTAAGGCCAGATTTGAACTTAACTCTTTCTGACTTCATTCTCAGTGCTATCTCTACTGTACCACCTAATTGGTGGTAGAATAAGAAAAGATTGAAGATTCCAGTTTATATTTCACTGCATTTTCAATTGTCATATCAGCCTATCATACTTCAGTGCACAAAAAGAATGAAACAATCTTACAACCAGATTAGGTTCTGAGATTGTGACTGCTCAGCTGGGGCAGTCTGGGATTTCTATCTTACTCTCTCCCACCAGTGTTAGTGGCATATGTGATCACTACAATTCGAGGGAAGGTTGACAGAAACTCATGGGTCCAACTGTAATTTTCAAAGTCCTCTTGAGTAATCCACTGGGTTAAATCACAGCTGAGATACAGTATAATTCTAAGAGGGGTTGAGTGTCCAGTAAATTTGGCTTGAAAGTCAAAGCTTCTAGGGTAGCAGTACTCCACCATAACTGAGTTCAGTGCTTTTTCACAGGAGATTATCTGACAGTTGGTATCTTTATGACACCTATGATTTATGCATTCAAAAGAGAATTCCATGATATAATTCATAGAAATGATGTAACCATTAATAATGACCAAGAAACCCAGTAGCAGAATCTCATTTGAATTAACCATTGGTGCTATGTCCCAAGGTCAGATGGTCATATTGGGATATGTTTACCTCCCATGCCTCTTCACAGAGTTGTTGTTCTCCCAAATGTGATTTTTTTTCCTGTAGAACATTTTATAATTCACCAAAGTCATTAGCTTGACCTGAATTTCAGACTTAACCCCTCCTTTTGCGTTCTATTTTACTCATTCTCTATTGTTCTTCTCTCTGTCTCTGTCTCCATCTGTCTGTTTCTGCCTCTCTCTCTGTCATTGTCTATCTCTTCTGTCTCTATCACTGTCTGTCTCTGTCTCTGTCTCTCTCTGTCTTTCTCTGTCTCTGTCTCTGTCTCTGTCTCTCTGTCTCTCTCTCTCTCTCTCTCTCTCTCTCACACACACACACACACACACACACACACACACACACACACACACACACATTCCACAACTGATGTGAAAGGCAGCCAGGATCGGGGGATTTCTTTGGGCAAATACTATTCATTATTTTCTATTACCAATAAAAACAGTATTATACAGAGCACATGTTGTGGTATCTGGAAAATTAAGAATAATTATGAGGGGAGAACTCAGATGTTGACATGAGTCTAGACTATGTCCATGCTATGTTGGCATAGTCCAGACTATGAGTATAGAAAACTAAACATCTTAGATTTAGAGGATTTTCAATCAAGAGAAGGGTATTTTTAATTCATAAATATTCATTATTTTATAAGTATACAAATACAAACAAGTTCATCAATATTATATATGTATGTGTATTTTCCATGTATGCTTATGTAAATTACAAAGATAAATTATATTTATACTCTTTACATGTAAATATATCATATTATCTGGATACATATACATATTATATGTGATTATGTAAATGTTACATTTATATCATTCAACTCCCATTTGGGGGGAATTTTGTTAACCTTGTGACAAAAACTATTTTATCCATCAAAAATTTTGTTAATTTTTCTGTTCAAATGAGAGTTGTAATATAGTTTTCTTTGAAAATATAGTTTCTAGGTGATAGTTAGGTGGTACAGTGAACAGAGCACTGGCCCTACAAAAAACAAAAACAAATACAGATATATATATATGGAGAGAGAGAGAGAGAGAGAGAGAGAGAGAGAGAGAGAGAGAGAGAGAAGTGTGTGTGAGTGTGTGTGTGTGTGTGTGTGTGTGTGTGTGTGTGTGTGTGTGTGTGTGTGTGTTTCTGGAATAAGCTGAGATTTTTGTAACTTAAGCTGGGTACCAAAATGAAATCTTCTATTTGTCAACAACAGTATTCAAAATTTAATTCATAAAAGTTTCCAACTAACTTAATAAAAAAAGTAGGAAACTTGGATGAGTCCTCTCCAAAAATGAATTGATATAGTAAGGTTTCAAGAAACTTTATTCTTTTAAAAAAAGATAATCATCTTTTCCACATAGTTTTTCATATACAGATTCACTGTAGATGATCATCTATTTCAGCTTTTGCCACATATGAAAGAGTAAGAACTGAGAGCAAGGAAGAACTGGAACCTTGTCTCACTAGTGAGAGACAAAATTGTAGTCATATGACCTTGGGTAAATCACAACAACCCTCTGGGAATTATCTTCCTCATTTATAAAATAAGAAAATTGAATCAGATGATCTTTCAGGTCTAATATTATAGGAAAAGTTACCAAATTGATCTTGTGTTTATTTCTTTATGCTTTGTATCATATGTGCTATCTAATTCTATCATTAATAAATTATTATCTTTTAATAGAATCTGATAATCATGGTTAAGATTGTTATGTTTATGTATAACCTATATCAGATTACTTGCTGTCTTAGATAAAGAAGAAAGGTAAAAAAATGGAGAACTCAAAAACTTACTAGTTCATTGAACTTAACATAACTTACAAGATGACTACTGCAAACTGTTTGCATGTAATTGGAAAGAATAAAATAAAATAACATTCAAAACAGATTAATATGTTTAAGTCTTTTCCAAGGTATTCTGGTTTCATTGCTTTAAAAATGACAGATGGAAAGAAGCTATATTATTCTCATTTTAAAATATGTACTTTCTCTTATGGATCATGTAAAACAAACACAGATATGTGACTCTGGCCATGTTATTTAGCCTTTTTTTCCAGATTCAGGCTCTTCATCTTTAAAATGGTGTAATGAGATACCTTTCTCACAGGACTGTTGTGAGTAGTTAATGGAATGACATTTGTAAAAAACTTTTATAAACCATGAAGTGCTATGAAAATTGTAGCTATTATAATTATAAATTCCTTACTTTGAATTTAACCACTAGCTTTCTATAATAATATACATCCATATTATATATATGTACACATATATACATACATATGTGTGTATATATGTGTGTATACATATACATACATGTATATATATAGTGGATGATAGAAAAATCTGACTTTCCTTATGTCTTTTCTTCAGGTATAATTTTCGAGGGTTTCGATGGTTACAAGCAATGATTTTTGCCATTGAGGAGATAAACAGCAGTCCTATTCTTCTCCCCAACATGACTCTAGGATACAGAATATTTGACACCTGCAACACAGTGTCCAAAGCCCTAGAGGCCACTCTGAGTTTTGTAGCTCAGAACAAGATTGATTCCTTGAACCTGGATGAATTTTGCAACTGCTCCGAGCACATCCCCTCCACCATTGCAGTAGTTGGAGCTACAGGCTCTGGCATATCCACTGCCGTGGCAAACCTATTGGGGCTGTTCTACATACCTCAGGTACTAGGCTTGGGTAGCTCTCTGTTGGGGGGTGGTTCATACAAATCCAATGAAGAGATATTTGCTAAGAGCACTTTATCTGCATGTCTGGAATTGGGTCATTTGAGTCTCTGCTAGGGTCCTGAATCTTTATGATTACACTAAACTGCAGAGTTATCTTTGGAATTAAACATGCTATTCTCATTAACTGCTTGTATGAACAAGTCTTTTAATTTACCTGAGCCTCAGTTTCTTCATCAGTAAAATGAGCGATTGGATTAGATGACCTCCAAGGTTTCTTCTAGCTATAAATATATGATTCTGTGATGATCCTACTTGGGTATGACTTCACCCTTCATTATGCATCAATACCAAGAATCCAATAGTTATGAAATTTCCTTAATATGAATGGTTCTAACAGCAGTGAATATAGGGAAATGATACATGTCAATCCCATAAGACTCTTGTTTATATCCTCCAATATGTTCACAAGTACAGGATGACACAATTATATATGTCCATAAATCCCTATCAGTTCAAATTTTCTTAAGTGAACATACTTTCCAGGCAACAAATTATGAATATAGAGTCTATCCAGATATGATTTGGCATTGCAATCACTGAAATTTACAACACAATTAATCTAATATATATTTAATGATAACTATCATTTTCATACTGCTGCATGATGTCTAGCCATAAATGGTTATCAGTTCATGTAAATGCCTAACATAATCATTATAGTTAAAAGGTCAAGCTAAACACTGGCAGAAATGTGTGGAGAAGGTAGCTGAGAAGAATGGGGAGGTGTTTTTAGACATCTTTGAGGATGCTTAGATTCACAATCTATGGATACACCTTCATTGACTAGTGGGTGATGCCAATATCCCAGATGATTCATAAATCCCTGGCTACTAGATGCTATCCCTAACTTTTCACGAAAAATTAAAGATCAGACAAAGCAGACTAGGCAGCGTATTCCACCAAGGAATTGGCAGGGGCCGGGGGGAGAGAATAAGGAAATGGAATAATGACCAGTTTCTCCCACCCAAAAATATGTTCATTTGTCCTTTCAGGAACCTTTCCCAAAGGGTCCCAAAGTTGGGAAAGGGTCCTGAAGGGACAGGGGAACATATTTTTCTTCCATTTCTCTTCCCTCTTTTCTCATCGGATCCCATTGACTTAAGAAAAGATTCTATGTTTTAAAATTCAATGATCAGATTCTACCAGTTAGAGGAATATTGTGCATTGAAAGATTAAATGAATTGCCTAGAATCATATTGTTAGTAAGTGTTGGAAGTGAACCCAGGCCTTCCTGACTCTGGAGCATAAGAATCTTAAGGGGAATGTTCCCAGCCTTTTGAAACTTTTGAGGCAGTTTGGTGTGGTAGATAGAACACTGAACTCAGAGTCAGAAAGATCTGAGTTAACATCCCCCACTTAATAGCTATGAGACACTGGACAAATCATTGACCTCCTTTTACCTCAGTTTTCTCATCTGTAAAATGAGGGAGTTTGACTCAGTGGTCTCTAACTTTCTGATCTTATGAGGCAGCATAATATTACACTTAATTTTTCTTGTCCATTTATTCACCTGCCTAGATACATTATATATGAAGAACCCTTTGTAATTTTTAATGAATTCAAGTTTTCTACTTTTTTGTTAGGAGTTTAAGTGTACACAGAAAATAACCCTCAGTTTTCACATAATAATAAAATAGGTTATCTTCCTTTTCATCCCTATCTACAAGTTTAACTTCAATTCAAGTTCATTACCCTATAAGCTTGGGTGGTTTGATATCTCAATGAATTTTTTACTTATTTGTCTAGGTCCTTTTTTGATTGTTGTTTGTTTGTTCATTTGCTCCAGGTCAGCTATGCATCATCCAGTAGGCTCTTGAGCAACAAAAACCAGTACAAATCTTTCCTCCGGACCATCCCCAATGATGAGCACCAAGCTACCGCAATGGCAGACATCATTGAGTATTTCCGCTGGAATTGGGTGGGCACCATCGCCGCAGATGATGATTATGGCCGGCCAGGGATTGAGAAGTTCCGAGAGGAGGCAGAAGAGAGGGACATCTGCATTAACTTCAGTGAGCTCATCTCCCAGTATTCGGATGAGGATGAGATCCAGCACGTAGTGGAAGTCATTCAGAATTCCACAGCCAAAGTGATTGTTGTCTTTTCCAGCGGCCCTGATCTAGAACCTCTCATCAAGGAGATTGTCCGACGTAACATCACAGGCAGAATATGGTTGGCTAGTGAAGCCTGGGCCAGCTCCTCACTCATAGCCATGCCTGAATTTTTCCATGTTATTGGAGGCACAATTGGATTCGCGCTGAAGGCGGGGCAGATTCCAGGGTTCAGAGAGTTCCTTCAGAAGGTACACCCCAAGAAATCAGTTCACAATGGGTTTGCCAAGGAGTTTTGGGAAGAGACATTTAACTGTCACCTCCAGGAAGGTCCTAAAGGGTCTCTATCTTTAGACCCCTTTCTGAAGAGTCGTGAGGAAGGGGGCAGGAGCAGGCCTAATAACATGACCACTACTTTCCGTCCTCTGTGTACTGGGGATGAGAACATCACCAGTGTTGAGACACCATATATGGATTATACCCATTTACGGATATCTTATAATGTATACCTGGCTGTCTACTCCATTGCCCATGCCTTACAGGACATATACACCTGTTCACCTGGGAAAGGACTCTTCACCAATGGCTCCTGTGCAGATATAAAAAAAGTCGAGGCGTGGCAGGTAAGAAGTCAATCTAAAATGCAGCTCTGGGTATATATGTCAGAATTTGGCTAACCCAGAGAAATAAGGTCATGTGAACATTTCACAAAAGCAACTCCCATATGGGACCATAACCCAATCCCATGTTTTCAGTCAAATTGTTTCTTCCATAAGAGGTTAAGCCACCTTAACACCCAATTTCTGTAAATCAGTTGACAACTATACATTGAAACATATTTGCTAAAAACACAATATTTCATTGTGGCAGTTTTTGAAATATAGAATCAAGGCCAGAATCTAGCTTCTAAAAGGTTTTTTAGTATTCTGGAATTGGATTAGTGCCTAGAAGAATGCTTTTATAATGTTTTAAACCAAAGTTTCTTAACCTTTTTGTGTTATGGATCCCTTGACAATCTGGTATAACATATGGAACCCCTTCTCAACATAATTTTTTAAATGCAAAAGATAAAATGCATAGGATTACAAAGAAATCAATTCTGTTGAAATACAATAATCAAAATATCTTTCAAAACAAGTTCATAGATCCTAGGTTAATTATCTCTGCCTTAAATAGAATTAAAGTTATTTTGTTATTAGGTTGACTTTATTAGAATTGAATTAAGATAGTCTATTGACATTCAATCAACAAATATTTATTGATCTTGAAATTGACCTTGATCTTAGAAAATATCTGATGAATGAATGAAAGAACAGAACAATAAGCATTTACTATATTGCTAGCATTGTGCTAGGTACTATAGGTTACAGTATAAGATTCTATATAAGATGATGGGCTTCAGAGAGTTTACATTCTTGTTTTACTTCCTAATCTTAATTTGCTAAAGTAAATGCTTGCCTTACTTAATTCTAGGCACAATCTTGTTGAAATCTACTGTTGATACAGAGAGATATATACTAGACTACTGAAGGATAGATAACTTTGAGTCACTGGTCCAACTAGCACCTGCCTTCAGTTTAATTTCAAAAGCCCCAAACAGATTTTCTAAAATTGCCTATTGGCTACTATCATCCCCCTACCAGCAGGTATCAGTAAAAGGTGTGCTAGCTTTACTTTCAAAGGTACTGGGGTCTAAGAGCCAAAGATAAACTGCTGACATGTGGTTCCAAGGTTTAGTGGTGAAGGGATGAGGAGATAGAGAGAAAAGAAGGAAATCTGTCAACTCTAATGGTGGGATCCAAACTTCTTAAGATTGTGGCATGTGATAGAGGATTTGGGGAAAGGGTGGGTTATTGTGACGCAGAGAAAGTAGATCTTAACCTACTGGGACAGGGACTTGAGCCCAGAGGATGGAATTAATATTGATCAGGTTAAGAATAAGCCCACCTCACATTATAATATTTATTCTCTCATTACTTGTTAACCAGTCAGAGATGATTGCCCCATTCACATACATACAGGATTTGAGTGAGTTCCTTGAGGGGTCTTTGGCATTCAAGACCATCACTGACCCCTTTTATTAATTATATGCTAATGTGATCAATAAAATGATTAATTATCAGAAAAAATATCAATCAGGTTATTAAATGTGAGGTATGCTGTTACAACTGGTGATGGCTCTGGAAGCAATGGATGAATGTGGCATCTTTGATGTCTAACCAAGCTCTAAGCATTCTCATGGCCAAATTGGAAAAAAGTGTTCTCATCCTCCCATTCCACCAGAGGAAGACTACACATGCTTGGATTGGACACCCCTTCCCAACAACTCACCGATGAGTTTGAGACTCCTTCGGTTACCCTTTAACCTGCCTGCTGAAATGGTCTACCAGGGTGTGGCTGCTGTGCATGCTACAGCTTCTTGGTGCCATAGGTGAGAGTTAGGTGACTCAGGAGGACATCAAAGGTAGAAAACAGACCTCACACCAAGGCATAAGTCTTCCTTGAACACACCCTATACTCCGGTTTCTGGATAGTAGATGATGCTCTTGAGATTTTTCCGGTCACCAATGGAGTGAAACAAGGATGTGTCCTTGCTCCCATGATTTTGAGCATGATGTTTTCAGTCATGTTATCAAACACCATCACACAACATGGTCTCAAGGTCAGCTACTGCACTGATTGTAAATTCTTCAACTTGAAAAGGCTACAAGCCAAGACCAAAGTGGAGGGAGTGTTGGTGCATGATTTTCTGTTTGCAGATGACTGTGCACTCACTGCAGCTTCTGAATCTGAGATGCAACAAAGTATGGATCGATTCCCAGCTGCTTGTGCTCATTTTGATCTAACAATTAACATCAGGAAAACCCAAGTGCTCCATTGGCCACCAGCACACCATCCATATGTGGAACCATTGATTATAGCAAATGAAGAACTTTTGAGCACTGTGGACAAGGTCACTTACCTTGACAGTGTCCTTTCCAGGGAGGTACACAGTGACAATGCGGTTGACACATGCATTGCCAGGCTAGCTCAGGATTTGGGAGGCTCCAAAAAAAGTGTGGGTGAGGAAAGGTATTAGATTGACTATCAAATTGAAGTTCCACAGAATCATTGTGCTAATCTCATTGCTATTATATGCCTATGAAACCTGAGCAGTCTATCAATGCCATGTCAGGAAACGGAATCACTCCCATTTAAATTGTCTTAGGAAGATTCTGAAAATCACCTGGAAGGAGAAGATATCAGACACTGGGGTTATTTCTCAAGCTAAACTGCCAAACATTCCAACATTACTACAGAGAATGCAACTACAATAGGCTAGTCATGTTGTTAGAATGCCAAACATACACTTTCCAAAAAGGTTATTTTATGGAGAACTCACACAGGACAAAACACTCACAAGGAGGTCAGAAGAAGTGATATTGAGACATCCTGAATATCTCATTGAAGAACATTAGAATTGATTGTATAGCTTGGGAGATATTGGCACAGGAGCATCCAACATGGCATGCCCTCATCAGTGAGGAGGCTGCACTCTGTGAGGAAGGCAGAATTGAAATAACTCAATGGAAAATATATAAGTTTACAGTACCTACCCGAGGTGTTCATGTGATGGACTATTTGTGCCCAACCTGTGGTAGAGCATTCTGAGCTCGTATTGGTCTGATTAGCCACAGTTGGACACATTGCTATTTGTCTCAAACAACAGGACATCATTTTGGTCTTCTGTGATAATGAAGGACAAGAACCAACCAACAAACTAACTAGCCCCATGCATGGGGAGGAGGGTTAGGGAGAGTTGCTGCAGGGAGGAAAAAATGTTTTCATTATTTATTTATTTGATTTATTATTTAATTTATTTTTATTTTTCATTCTTCCTTTTAATACTTCCTGTAAAGAGAAAACCCTATCTTTCCTTCAGTCACTAATCATCTATGGAGCAATTGCTATGGAGTTGCTGTAGAAATTTTTTAAAAAGGGGCAAAAGACAATCCCTGCACTCGAGGAGTTGATAACTTTAATGGGAGAGGCAATAAGCAAACAAATATGTATCAACAAGCTATATCCAGGATAAATAGGAAAGAATTAAAAGAGGGAAAGTGTTAGGATTAAAAGGAGTTGGGGCAAGTGACCTGTGAAAGATGGGATTTTAACTGAAACTTAAAGGAAGCCAGGAGGCAAGGACAAGAAAGAAGAGTATTCCAAGCATGGGGAGAAAATACTGGGAGCTCAGAATAGGGTATAAAGTGCTGATCTTAGAGTCTGGAGGACATGGGTTCAAATCCCACTTCAGACACTTGTTAGCAATGTGAGAAGGTCACTTCACCTTAATTTCCTCATTTCTAAAAAAAATAATATTTGCAACTACCTCAGAGATTTGTTGTGAGGATCAAGTAAAACATCTGCAAAACTATTTGTAAACCTTAATACTATTATTGTTATTCCTTCTTTGTGTGTGGTGATTTTCACAGGATTTTAGGTATTTTTCTTGAGGGTATTTTGTTAAAATAAAACCAAGATATGCACATCTTCATAATATACTTGGTGGTGAAGGTTCTTGTCCTTTATCATTGAAGAAGACCAAAATGATATCACTGTGTTAGAGACAAGTTACGATAAGTCCAACTGTGGCTGATCAGACCAGTATGAGCTCAGAATGTTCTATTGCAGGATTGGTATAAATACCTTGAACACCTGGGGTGAATGCACTAAGCTTATGCATCTAACATTTTTTGATTTGTGTGAAAATTGGATTTAAGTGGGGCAGAATTGCATGAAGTCTCATTCTCTTCCAAAGTTATCATGGTCCAATAGCAGGAATGTCAAGGCAACTGGCAAATGACTCTAGATGCAGTGGATAACCTCGGCATCTTCCATGTCTGGCCAAACTCTATGCACTCCACAATACCCACTTCAGCTGTCATCATGGCTATTGGAATGAAGTGTTCTTATCTGCCCATTCCACCAGTAGAAGACTTCACATGCTTGTCGTAGACACCCCCCCCCAACTCACAGATGAGTTTGAGACCCCTTTGGTTACCCTCAGACAGGTTAAGCCCATCTGCCAAAATGGTTTCCCAGGGTGTGGCTACTTACAGCTTCTTGGAGCTATAACACATGAAAGTTAGATGGCTTAAGTGGACATCAAAGATATTTAAGCAGCCCTGAAAAGGACTTGGCAATCCAGAGGTCTAATCTTCCTTAAACATACCCTATACCCCAGTAAATACATAGAATTACCAAAGAAATTGATAATATTGAAATATAGTCATCAAAATATTTTTATTTAAATAATTCATGTACTCTAGGTACATGGGTAAGTGATCTCTAAGAATATTAGAGGGCAGGGTAGATAGCGTCAGGCCTGGAGTAAAAAAAGATCTGACTTCAAATCTACCTATTAGCTATGTGACCCTGGGAAAATTATTTAATCCTTTTTGCCTCCGTAAAATTAGCTAAAAAAGGAAATGGCAAACTACTCTACTATTTTTGCCAAGAAAATCCCAAATGGGCTCATGGAGAGTCAGACATGACTGAAATGATTGAACAAGAACAACAAAAATGCTAGTTCTGTAAGTCTGTATTTAAAAAAAACGGAGTGAGTTAAGAATAAAAAGAGAAAAGAAATTGTTTAGAGTAGAGAATAAACCTGTTCTGGAGTGCAATAGGAAAAACTCGTAAATGGATTGGTGGCCAAAGATTGAGTAAAGCATTGGACAGAGAAAACAACTCTGGAAGGATCAGTTGAAGAGAGATGGTGCTGAGGAAAAGGTTGCAAAGTAGCCCTTCTATTCTGGCCAGACAATGAAATTTGCTCATCCTTTGCCCACACCGAAAATGTACTTATCCATAATCTGCTTCAAATTCTCTCTATTCTGATTACTCATATCCTCTCTAATCACCCCTCTCCACCCTCCACTGTCATCCCCTAGTGCCCCCCCCCCCCCGCTTGGCATCCCTTTCAGTATTCATGTACTTAACTTGTACAGCAGTAGAATTTCAATTAGCTGGAATGTTCTGGTTAAAGGATGATTAACCAGAAAATTCTTTTTGCTTTAACTTCTGTTGTTGAAATTTTTCCTAATGTATATTAGTTTATTTTGCTGCCTCAATAATACAATTCATATAATGAAGGTTCAATTTAAGAAACACACACAATTAGATTGGCCAATTTTATATGGCCTCCCTTGGGCTTCTCTATCTTCCCCTTTTGTCTTCCCTCTCATGTTATTTCTTTCAACCAAACTGCCTCCATTTGATAGTTCTACCTGATAACAGACAAGGGATTATTTGATTCAAGAAAATCCTTCTTTTCCTCAACAAGATTGTGCATTGGGGCAGGTTGCACAGTGGATAGAGCAGGAGGACCAGAGTTCATTTTCAACCTCAGACACTTGATTCTCAGTAACTGTGTGTCCTTGGGCAAGTCACTTTAAGCCCATTGAACCAAAAAAAAAATTGTACCTGTGCTATTCTCCCTCTATTAGCCTAATGAAAATATACAACTAGTCAGAATTAGCATCAAAACCACAGCTAAGAGAGAGAATTTCTGGGGAGATGCTTTTAGCACTAGGCATATGAGGGAATGGAGATGCACTTATGATGAGCAAAAAAAAAAAAAGGAGGAGATAATTGATACTAGGTTAATGAACTGACACTTTCCTTTCTATACATTGTAAGCACCAGATTGAAGTTGAAGAAATAAATAGGAGAGTCAGTGTGGGGATTTTTCATAGCTTTAATTTTTACTTTTTTTATGCAAAATGATCCTGGAAAGATCATGATGTTAGAGGGTTTGGCTTCAAATCCCACCTCTATTCCTTACTGTCTGGTATTAACTATAAAACATTTAATTTTCCTGCACCTTTATTTCCTCATCTATAAAATAATGGGGCAGCCAGATGGCACAGTGAATGGAGTGCCAAGCTTGAAGTCAGGAAGATTTATTTTTCAGAGTTCAAATCTGGTCTCAGACTCTTCGTCACTGTGAGACCCTGGGCAAGTTACTTAATTCTAGTTGCCTCAATTTCCTCATCTGCAAAATGATCAGGAGAAGGAAATGACAAACCACTTGGGTCACAAAGAGGTGGACACAACTGAAAAATAACAGCAAAATAAAGGAATTGGACAAAGTAAACTCTGAGGACCTTATAATTTAAGGTCCAAGGGCCTGTAATTCTATGATCTTATCCATCTGAGGGGTTTTAGTGGCTTTCTCTCCTTCATTTGGTAAGGAGTTGCAGGCTCTCCAATAATAATATTGTTCCTTTCCTCAAGTCAAGTAAATATGTTTTTATTAAGTGCTTACTGTATATCAGAATTGTGTTTTCCTTTGGAAAGCAGTATATGTGAACTTGTGTTCTTGGACAAATATGGGAGACCTCAGCCTATGAACCTCATTCAGCCCTCAGTTTCATTTCATCTTGTTGACCAACAGGAAGGAAAAAAAAACCCAGTGGAGACAGAGAAAATTTGGGGAATTCTGAGTTCTGCAATCAAAGGAGGCTACTCCTTTCTTCCCCAACTCTAGGGTGAGCAACTGGAAGACCACTTTAGCCAATGATTAGACATCCTTGAACAAAGTTAGCCATTGCAATCCTTTGACTTTCAGAAATGATTCATTATATAAGAGAGAGATCTTAGGATCATAGATTTAGAGCTGAAAGAGGTCTTAGAGACCCATTTTGAGGTGATGAGGAAACTGAGACCCAGACAGGTTAAATGAGAGTAGGCACCAGGGATTGACAGGGGGCTTTATTCCTTATGTGTGTCTTCAGATGTTCACCTGCATACCAGGGAATTCTGACTGGGGAAACATGATACCCATTTGCTCAAGTATAATGTGTGTGTGTGTGTATCAGTGTCTTTTGTTCACTATCTGGAGTTGGTCAATTTACACTAAGGGATAGGGACTCTGATGAAAAACATGCCCCAAAACAGCACAAGTATAATCCAATCACACTTTCTAACTCACTACCCTACTCTGATGGGCAATGTCAATGTTCTGAAGACCCTTCTGATCAGGTTAGGGATACTTGACATATTGATAGGACATACTATTTATTTCATTTTGTCTTTGTGACTTCAGAACCTAGCACATTATGCCTATTATATCTGGCATAATAGAGGGTACTTATATAAGTTTTTGATTGATTGAAGTAAGTACCAAGAGATGTGTCTCATTTATGATATTTGGAACATACTAAGTTTGAAATTTCTAGGAGCAATACCACAAAAGACCAGAAGATGGAAATGTTACTATATGAGTCTGTTACCATATGTATTCATATATCTTTTCTTCTTTGTTTCTGTTTATCTATGTCTCTGCACAAATGGGTTATAGAAGTCTAAGTATGTTGTCTATTGGACCTTTTTTTAAAATCAAAATTGTATTGATGTATTTTATTTTTCATTAATTTCACTTCTAAATTAACTTCCTTACTCCACTTCTCCTAAACACCCACAATAAAGCAAACCAAACCAAACCAAAAAATACATTTACACACAAAAAAACAAACAAAAAATTCCAACCACTTGGAACCAACAAGGAAGGTCACATCTGATAATCTTTGTGAAAAGCTGTACACATAGTTCCTCATCCTCACCAAAGAGATGGGAAAGGCATAATTTTTTTATCTCTTCCACAAATCTGTTTTGGTTATTAAAATTACATAGCCCTTATTATTTTTAATTAATTAATTTGAGTCATGAGTATTGCTTTCCTGTTTCTGTTTATGTTATCAGTTTATGCAAGTCTTCCCATTTCTGATATTCATCATTTTTATGGCACAATAAATATTTCACTCTATTGATAAGACAAAATTTATTCAGCCATTTAATGTGCACCTACTTTATTCCTAAATTGTTTGCTGCCACAAAGAGTACTTCTATGAATATTTTGTTACATGAGAGATATTCCTCTTCCTGACCTCTTTGGGGATCTCAGAGTCAAAGGTTAATACCTTTCTCTGGTCAGCAGATGTTAAACTATGAATGCAGGAATAAGACTGGTAATTAAGCCTGGGAGAGAGGCATGATTCTAACTACTCTGAGTGAGGAACTGGCCTAATGTTTGATTGTACAAATAGAGTGATAGAACTGGGAATTCTGAATTTCATTGAGTTGTGGTGGCCCAGGTGGCCCAGGTGGCCCAGCCTGGTGAGGAACAGACTAGAAGGAGCCTGTCCTTACTCTTCCATAGAGAATGTAAACAAAGGCAGGCTCTGTTAGAGGGAGCTTAGGTGGGAATCAATCTTGGGTAGATAATGAAACAAACAGATGTGTAGTCAACAAGGCTTTTCAGGACTTGGAAAACCCTGAGCTGGAGGTCAAAGATGTTAGCTGAAACCTCTCTTTGAAAGGTGAGCTGAGGTAAGAGTCAACATCAAGCCTGGATGGTAGCCAGTCTCAGTCATAAGGGAGTCGGGTCACCCCCAGAGGCTGAGTCCTTCAAATCTGACTTGTTTCTATTGGGAGTTGAACCCACATAGGTAAAATATCCTCTGAGTTTAAGTGCTAGGATAATTCAACATCAGGTCAGTCTGACTTTGTTGCTGACAGGAAATAGGTAGTTTTTGCCCAGGGTTTTGATCAGCATCTCTCTTCCACTAGCCTAAAACAGGACAAAAGTTTATTTTAATTATTTGTTGGATTTATTGAATAGTTTTGTTCCGATTTGGATTTGTAATTTTAAAAAAGTCAAATCAGCAAGCATTTGTTGGCTATGTGCCAAATGCTCACAAATGGGTGGAATGTTCTCTGTATCTAGAAAGGGAGAAGGAGGAACTAATTTAAATTACTTTTTACTAATGTGTCCTTCAACTAATTACTTCCTGTAAGTCATTGACCTGGAGGAAGGGAGGGAGTCTATTTTTAGTGCCATAGTCATTTTAGTTTCCACCTCCATAATTACTTTCCCATATTACAGGTAAAATACCTAGGAGGAACCAAAGTCTCCTGAGAGCTTGCTTTGAATACTTAAAATAAAAAAAAATTACTGTAGCGATCTCACAGCCATCTGAAGAGTTGAAAGGAGGGGCCTAAATTGCACCCCCTGGTCTTAACTCCCTTCATTGTACAGGAAAATTAGTTTTGGAGTAATATATTGGGTTATGTTAAGTTTAATATACATGTTTGTTTGTTTGTTTGTTTTAAAACCAGTTTGTAGCAGTAGTTCACAGTTTCTCATACCACTATCTTTTCTGGTCTTTGTAAATGGAAATGTTCACATTTGTGATGTTCATAATAGGGACAAGGTCTGGACTTGAGATTTCATTGATTTAGGGATTCCTGGGTAAGGAAACTCATTACTAATGCAGATCAATGCCTTCCTCTGCAACCACCAGGGATTTGCCTTCAGCACTTTTAAGAGGCATTTAATATCTGCAAGGATGTATTTCTTACTAGGTTATGACCTGTTATATGACTATGAAGCTACATACAGTGTAGAAACATCTCTACCTTCCTCCATTTGTAAAATATCACTCCTGGCCAGCCTAAGTTCCACACTAATTCACCTGAGAAAGCAGAATATAATACATAGACACATAGAACCAAATTAAAATGGGTCTACCAGGCCATCTCATTCAACCTCCTCATTCTACAGAGAAGGAAACTAAAGTTGACAGGTATGAAGTGACTTGCCCAAGGTGAGTAGAAGTGGGGCTCTAACCTGCCCCCTATCACCAACCCGGAGCTATTTTCACCAACCCTTCCTATTTATCATGGATTGTAGCTGGTGATTATAGTAGCTATTCTTTCCACAAATTTTCAATTAAGTCCTGGAGTCGAGTTATTTAGTTTTCCTGAGATTTGCTATGATTTGACTCTTCTTGGAGTCTGAATGTTTGTAGAATCCTAATGAGCCATCATTGTAAAACTGGTGTGTGTGTGTGTGTGTGTGTGTGTGTGTGTGTGTGTGTGTGTGTGTGTGTGTGTGATCAACCAGGAAGATACATTTCTTAATAAAGAATTTAGCAACCAGCTTTTCTTTGCATTATAAATTTATGTCCTGTGCTAAGTATATTACCAGGTCAAATATGCATAGGCTGGAGAGGGATTTGTTTGTTTTTCAATTTAATAACTGACAAAGTCAAAGAGCAGCTAGATGGATCAGTGAATAGAGCACTGGACCCGGAGTCAAAAAGATTCATCTTTCTGAATTCAAATCTGCTCTCAGATACTTACTAGCTGTGTGACCCTGGTCAAGTCACTTAACCCAGTTTACCTCAGTTACTTCATCTGTAAAATGAGGTGGAGAAGGTAATGGCAACCACTATAGTATCTTTGATGAGAAAATTCTTAAAATGGGGTCACAGTCAGATATGATTGGAACAACAAATGGGAAAAATTGAGGGGAAACTCCCCATCAATGGATGGGAAGAAAGAGACTGGGTGAAAGTAGAAAATAAGTGAATGTTGGAGAGAAAAGGGTCAGCAGTCAGAGGAGTGAACACAAGGCCAACAGAATTTACTCAGACTAATAATTTGACAGCGACATGAGTTGCCTAAGCTGAAGTTCTCTCTAAAATATATATATATGTATAATTATGTATAATTAATTATCATTAAATATAATTAGATATAATTCTAAATAAACATAATTATATTAATTAATTATAAATTATTATATAAATAAAATTAGTTTGCTAATTAACTCAATAACCTAAATAGGATTGTAGTGAGTAAACTATTTAAAAGAATAAACATTCAATTATATGTAAATAATTAAAAATTCCCTTGTTAAGGCAAGTGCCCCTAGGGTCAGGGTGTGCTGAAACAAGCTCCAAACTTTCAAAAGGAGCATTTATACCCCAGAAATTAGGGATTGATTTATTGTCTTATTGATTATCTAGACTTAACAAAATGATAAAAAATGTTACTGAATATTAAATTTAAAAGCACTTTTTCCTCAAAGAATCAGTTGTTAAATATTTACCAGTCTATGACCTTTTACAAAGCAATTTTTTATATGCAAGTTGGAGAGATTGTACCTAGCCTAGGAAGTCATATTAAAATAATTTTTTAAAGTATTCTATTTCATATTTTTCACCAATTCAGGAGGATACCCCTTTTCGATTGCTCTAATATATCAAAGTTTGGCTGGTTGTGGTGTTTTTTTCCCTTCATACCTATGAAAATGCTATCCCCCAGTAATTCTGGTTCTTCTCTACTCTAGATTTCCAAATCTTCTTTTAAAGGTCGTTTGCTTCATCTTCTGGTATAATTCTGTTATCAGTCATAGCTAAAAGATTTGTTTTTTCGACCCATTCTCTATCTCTCCTCAGTTCCTGCACCCCAATGTTCTGTCAGACAAGATTCTTCCAGAAGCCCACTGCCTTAGTTTCCCCAAGGAACAGAGAGAGTCCTTTCCAATCACTCAGAAAGGTTTGGTTCTGATGCCTCTGACTGACTGCTTCATTAGAGCTACTAATATGGGAACAATGAGTCTTTTATTAGTTCTTATAGAATGGAATTGAAGGTGCAATGATATCTTTATTAATTGGTATGGTCAGGGGATGGATGTGTTAACTGAATTTTCTGGTTAACTGTGAATTTAAATTATACCTATAAAGCTGTGAAAATAACTAGAAAACAGAGATAATCTTTAGCCACCATTTCTGAAATGTCAACAAAATGGGAATGTTTCCCCAGGGAAACTTCATTTTCTAGAACTAGAAGCTGGGATGGTGTTGTGTTTTTTCCCCTCACTTAAAAAATGAAAAGAAGACACCATTTCATAAATGTCTAAATTCAGAACCCCAGGAGGGGCATTTTTGTACTACAGTTAACATTTGCCCATTCTTTTTCACCACAAAGGTTGGAAATATTTTGTTTCCTCCAAAAACAACAAAATCAGCAAATAGGTTGTATTTATTTCTCAGAGGACTTTTGCAAACAGTCAACTTGCATTTTTATAACTAACTCTAGGTCAAGGAAAGATTGTATTTTCCATTATCTCATGATAAAACTTTTTTAATGGTTTTTTGTTGCTATTGTTTTGTGGTTTCAGGTTTTTTTAATGTTTAAGCTGGAAGAGGTGTGAAATTCAAATCTTTATGACACTTGGTGACAATAATTAACAGAAACACAGCTCTTCAGATGAGTTCTAAACCATAGAATTATAAAATATCAGAGGAGGTAAGCATCTTCAAGGTCATCTTGTCCAACCTTCTGATTTTCAGATGTAAAAATTGAGTCCCAGAGAAGTTAAGGTTGAGTTAGTGACAAACAGATCTCCTGATCCCAATTTGACCTTCTTGCAACTACACAGAAGACTTTCTTTTTTGTTTTATAAAGAGTTTGGAAAGTTAATTTTTAAGCATGGAATTAAGACCTTCTAGCTTGCTTTGGGTGTCTTTTTTTTTCAATTTTTACAAGACAGTGGGGTTAAGTGACTTGCCCAAGGTCACACAGCTCAGTAAGTATTAAGTGTTTGAGGTCACATTTGAACTTAGGTCCTCCTGACTCCAGGACCAGTGCTCTATGCCACCTAGGTGCCCCACTTTGGGTCTCTCTCTTTTTTTTTAAAGTTGATTACCTGAAATTTTTGGTTAAATATGGATTAACTGTTGTTCTTCTTTCCTCATATTTATAGGTCAGAAATAATCCCCTACCTTCTCAGGACCTTATTGAAACCCCCTTGAAATCTGGTTGTAATACAAAAGAGGAAACTTAGACCTGGGTGGGGGGAGGGGAGTGACTTGGATAGAGTCGCACAGGGAATGAGTAGCGGAACCCAGAAGCAAATCCAAATCCTCTGACTTCAAATTCAGGGCTCTTTGCCCTATGACATACTATTTCCACAGGAAATAATCCACATAATTTCCAGGTCCCTTTTGTGGTTGTAACCTGGAGCCCAGGAAAACCTGGGTATCTTCAAATCTCACCTCAGATATATCCCAGCTATGTGACTCTGAGCAAGTCATTTAACCGCTGCCTCAGTTTCCTCAAATGTAAAATTGTAATAAAAGCATCTACCTCCCAGGGTTGTTGTAAAGATTAGATAATATTTGCAAAGTTCTTAGCACTTTCCCTTCTTATATAATAGGTAAAATGCTTGTTTCTTTTCTTTTTTCATAACTAATGGCCCATAACTCTTCATTGTAAATGTATAGTTTGAGTTTTGTGCTTATTCTATATTTTTAAACTTGTCTGTCATTTCTCTATTCACACCCAAACCTATAAGATCATCTTTTTTCCATTGGTTTATCTCTTCTCTACCTAAAGGAATTCAGAGCCATTCATAGACTTGAAGATTTCACTGTATGGATCATTTATAAAAATATGTAAATAAATTACTGTTCTTTAGGTATCCCTGGGGATCCCTATTCTTTAACTCAAGAATGTATTGAATACCTACTATGTGTTAGATACTGAGCAAAAAATGAAAACATTTCCTGCCCTCAAGGAGCTTACTTTCTACTGGGGGAAAGGACATGTATATGTATATGTATATGTATATGTATATGTATATGTATATGTATATGTATATGTATATGTATATGTATATGTATACGTATACGTATATGTATACGTATATGTATATGTATATGTATATATATTTGCAGATATATGTACTATATATGCATATATTTTATATCAATCAATAGACATTATAGATAAATAAATGCATATAAAGTAAGTACAAAATAATGGGAGTGTAAGGTCAAATGCAGAAGGTGGCACTTAATTGAATCTTGGAAAGAATTTGAGAAGTCAAGAGATGGAAGTGAAGAAGAAGAGCACACTAAGCATGAGAGATAGCCTGGGTTGGGAGTCTTATATGGGAAAAAGAAGTTGGATAGTTTGACTAAAATGTTGCATGCAAGAGGAAGAGTTTGAAATAAGTTTGGAAATATAGGTTAGAGTCAGACCATGAAGGGCTTTAAAGGACAAACTTCATCTTTAAAGAAAGTATGAAGCAAATCATGCTTTCTGAGCAGGAGAAAAACATGGTCATTCTAATGCAAATTGGAATAATACCATTTTGCTAGTTGTTGGGATAATGGAAATAAACAAGGTCACCTATTTAAGAATAAGAAACTAGAGCACACCCTGGGAACAGCCTTACCTAGATGAGACAGATGCTCATGGCTACATGGTGATGGGTGGGAGATAGGGCAACTGATGCACTGATGATCATGCTTTGAAACTAGAAAGGAAAGGAAAAAAGTAAAAGGGTGGGTCTTCTCTCTTGTATAGAAATGGATTTCCAACTTAGCAGCCAATTAAGTCAGGAGCATTTCATCATCACCTTTTATGATCCCCTAAATTCTGCAAGCCTAGAAGTTGGATCGCAAACTTCTACATGGTCTCTAAGAAGAATGACTGGATAGGTTCCAAGGGGAGAAGAAGAATGGAAAGAACACCTAATATACAAAGTTTGGATAAAATATGATATCTGTCTTCATGAAATTTATAGTCTAAAAGGGAGATGTGACAAGTACACAGATAACTCTAAAGAATATATAATGAATGAATGAAAGATTTGGAGGATTTTAGACAGCTTCCATATGAGCTTCTGAGAGATAGGTTAGTTGAAGTAGACCTTTCTGGTTTTTCAGAGTCTAACTTTTCTTTCCACAGGCTGTCTCTGCTCTAGAAATGTCTTTCCCTCCTATCTGGCATCCTTTTGTTGAATCAACTAAGCCTAGAATTCTCTGTGATAGAAATTTGTATCTTCCATGTAGCCTTGAAAAATGGTCCCTTTCTGCCCTTGATGTCCAATTTGGGAAGCTAATCAGATGTGATTGAAAAACATCTCCATAAAGCATCTGACATTCTTCAGCATCCATGAGCTTCTATGGTACATGGAGTGACAATGAATTCATGAGTTCTACCCTTTAAGAGGAAGTATTTCAAAACTACCATCACAGACTTTCTTCTATATTAGCCTGAATTTCATCTTTTTCTGAGCTCCTGGCCATACATTCCAGGATGAATTCTTTTTCATTCTTCCTTCTCCCATTTTTGAGCTGCCAACTGATGGACTCATTTGGCAGTTGGGCCCTTCCCTGATGTCCTGCTCTCATCTTTAACTCCAACTCCATGTCCCTACCCTTGGCTATCTTTAGTGAAATCACATAACATTCTCTTAAGTGAATTAAAACATGACAAATAGATGCCTATGATTTTGTATTGAGCAGCTGGTCTAATTCTTCAAAGGAATCTTTTAAGTACCCAAACCACTACACTAGACTGGGACTGACTATAATTAAGGTTTTCTGAATGTCAGTGGGTATATTATATCCACTTGTGTTTATACCCCTTTATTTACAGGCCTGTTTTCACCATCAAAGAACTTCAATAAATTAGTCAGGCATGGTTTCCCCTTATAGAAAACATGTTGCTTGTGAGATCCCCACTGGAGTCCTTCTTTTCTTCAGGGGTCACATTCACAATCTGCCACTCTTCTTTCAGCCTCTGTAATGAGAACTCACATATTTTGGCTAATAGCACTCCAGTTTCATCCTTGAGTGTCCTTCAAAGCTTTCAGCTGGATACCACCTAGTGCTGGTAATATATCTACATTTATTTTTTGTCATTTTGCCCTAGAACATCTTTAGTGTTGACTACTACTTGACCTAGTGTCTCCAACTTGTCTATTTCTGGGATTGGTTTGCGATGGAGAAGTTCTCTGATTGCCTCCTAGGTAAGCCTGAGAATTAAGAGGAATGAGAAGATTCAGTTAGCCAGGAAGGTACAAAGTATCCCTGACCCTTTGAAACTCTCCTTGTGATAGATGTTCTTAAATATTTTAAAAAATTGATCTTGGTATCCTTTGTGAGAAATGTTGCAAAATGTTTTGGGACCTAATTACTAATTAACTTGCCCTTTTTAATAATAGCTGAATGTATATAATGCTTTAATTGACTACTGCGCTCCTTACCTCATGACTCTACAAGACAGAGTCTATTATCATTTCCACTTTGCAGATGAGGAAATTGTGACAGAGAGAGAGAGAGAGAGAGAGAGAGAGAGAGAGAGAGAGAGAGAGAGAGAGAGAGAGAGAGAGAGAGAGAGAGAAAATGAATCCCAGATCTTCTAAGGGAAAATTCCCTGCAGCCTCTAATTTAGCAAACTAAGAGAGGGTAAGGAGATGGAAGAAACTATCTGCTTCTCTACAAGTCAGCTTCTTCCCAGGGGTTTTTTCTTTCTTTAGTAATTTAAAGAGAGGCTGGAATAGCCAGCTTTACTCTTTTTTTTCATTAAATATTTTATTTCTTTTTCCAACCACATGCAATGATAGTTTTCAACAGTCACTTTTTTGGCAAGGTTTTGAGCTTTACATTTTTCTCCCTCTCTTCCCTCCCACTTCCCCTGACAGACCAGCAGTCTAATATAAGGTATTCATGAATAATCTTGCTAAACATAGATCATGTTAATCATGTGAAAGAAGAATAAAATTAGAGAGAGAAAAAATACAATGCATAAGATAACTTTTAAAAATTGAACATAGTAAGCTTGGTCTACATTTAAACTCCACAGTTCCTTCTCTGGATGTGAATGGTATAGCTGATCATTACCCAATGTTGCTGTTAGTGTGTATAATATTTTTCTGATTCTGTTCAATTCATTGGCCACCTTCATTTTTGCAACTAGAGTCTGGAAGAGTCCAGGATCTCTCTTCTCCCCTGCTTTAGTCAACTCCATCCATCTCTCATGATAGGTGTGTGTGACACTGAGTAATCAATCTCCATCATTGAGGAAAGAGTTCTGTACAACTAGCCCTTTGAGTCAAGGGTTCCACTACATAGTTTACCCATAGTCACTGAATTCTCTAGCACTTAAACCAATACATTCTTCCTCATTCATAGGTTCTGGCTCCACTCATTACATCCTAATTTGTGGGGGCAGCTTGGTGGCACAGTGGACAGAGCACCAGCCCTGGAGTCAGGAGGACTTGAGTTCAAATGTGACCTCAGACACTTAATAATTGCCTAGCTGTGTGACTTTGGGCAAGTCACTCTCAACCCCATTACCTTAAATAAATAATTTTTTTAAAAAAACCACAAATTCTAATTTGTACTTTAGTTATTTGTATATAGATAATTAGAAGGAAAAATGAATAAAGGACTATGTGAGAAAGTATGAGGAAGTGAGGAAGATCTGAATTCAAATTCTATCTCACAGACTTATTATTGGGGTATTGCTGGGCAAGTCACTTAATCTCTCATTCTCAAATTTTCTTACCTGTAAAATGGGAATAATAATAATAATACCTCCCTCACAGGGAAGTTGGGAGAATTAAATGAGACAATATTTGTGAAGTACTTGACAAATTTCCAGATAGATGCTTATTAAATGCTTCCTTCCTTCTTTCCTTCCTTCCTTCCTTCCTTCCTTCCTTCCTTAAGCTTAAAACTGAATGATGACCTTGGTATATTCCCTATTAACCTTCCCCTTCCCTTCCTCCCCTCCTTCCAGCAAGCCATCCCTTATAACAGATATTTTTTTTCACAAGGAAAGAGAAATTCAGCAAAACTAGGCAACGTATTGACCATATTTGATAGATCCATCATTTCCCACCACTGCAATGAAAGGAATGAATATCATCTTCTCATCTAGTCTCCCAGGTCAAGCTTGGTCATTAGAATGGCAAAGTTACAAACAATTTCACTTATTATTTATGTTGTCATAATGTTGTATATAATTTCCCTGCTATCTCTAAATCAGTTCATATGTCTTCTCGTGCTTCTAATCCATTACATTCACTGTGCCACAATTCATTTATGATTGTCCATAATTAAAAGGCACCTACATTGTCTATAATTCTTTATTGCTGCCAAGGTACTACTTGAATGAGTGAATATATGAATGAATGAATGTAAAAGCCTTTATTAAACAGTACTATGTGGAAATAAGGCACTTAGGTGGAGCAATGGAAAAAGGACCAACCCTGGAGTCAGGAGAATCTAAGTTTGAATCTGATGCTTTTATTAGCTGTGACCTTGGACAAATCACTTAACTCTGATTGCCTCAAAACCAGGGCCATCTCCAGTCTTGATCCATATTTGGTAACTGAACCCAGATGACTTCAAAGGAGAAAGTGAGGCTGCTGATTTAACATAGCACTCCCTCCCTCAAATCCAAATCACATGAATGTCATGGCATCACCTCCCTGAGGCCAACACCACCAAGCCCTTGCTAAGTCTTTAGTGTGTGTGTGGGGAGGGAACACTAGTAGAAAAGCAAGCAGTTTCTGAACTCAAGAAGCTTATATTCTAATAGCGAAAGTCTACACAGCACAGGAAAGTGGTGGATATTTTAGTCTAGAAGAGACCTTTTTCCCCTGTCTTTGACCTCCTTGGGATCTTAGTGGTAACATAGGATTGGGACATTTTAGTCACTTTTCTTTAGCATAACTACAAATTGCTTTCCAGGACATGTGGACTAATTCATTGCTCCATTAGCAGTATATTATTGGCTCCTTAATAACTGCTTGCTAGCTCAAATTAGATCATTCAAAGAATTAATTCTTTTTCCAATCTTAAAACCTGGTTTCTACCTCATTTCCCAATGAGGCAATCAGCCAATTTATTTTTGTAGCAATTAAAGTCCGCTATTATTATTACCTAAGTCCAAGTTTGCCACTTCACTCATCATTCTTTTTAGATGATTTATAATACATTAATATCATTAATGTTTTTTCGATAAGTTTGGAATTTCTACCCACAGAGATTCCACTTTTCCTTTATCTTCTACAGTGAGATTCGGTTTGCCGTAGTTTTCATAGACAAGCCAATAATGCTAAAAGCATTAGGTCTTTAATAAAGGCACAATTTTCTTGACATAAGGTCTAACTTGAGATACTCAATGGGATTAATGCCATATCCATGGCAAAGGATACATCAATATCATAGCAACCAAAGACAAGGCTGCAACTAGTTTTCCAGATGGAACAGGAAAATTCTGCAATTCAGCCAGAGCAAAGGACAAGAATCAGGTTTGAGGCTAGAATATCTTCAGGCAAAGGTAGGAGAAGGAAGGGGATCAGTCTTACTAAGTAAAAAAAAAAATCCATGAAACTGACACCCAAGTTACAGATTGTCATCACTTCTCTGATTTCAGTATAAATGGACCCATTCCACACAATAGGGCAGTTCACTAAGATGGTGAATTGTGAGGATCAGAGTTTTTATAGAGGCTGCAAGACCTCTGATCAGGTGCAATTCACTGTTTTCCCAACACTTAGGGCTTCAACCTTCAAGGCTGGGTTCAGTTGCCAGGTCCTCCATGAAATTTTCCCTGAAATTCTTCCTGGTCCTCCCTCAAATTAACCAACTGGGCTTATTTGTCTACACACAGTATCATCCAGTAGAATGTAAGCTTTTTTCTGCCCAGTTCAAGTCAACAAACATTTATTAAATGCCAACTATCTGTGAAGAAATACAAAGATGGAAAAGCAGCTCAACATACAAAGAGGAAAAATGAGGTATCCTTGTAATCAAGGGGCTTACACAGCACAGCTTTCAAAATGAACCCCCAAACATTGGTTTCTCTAATAACTCAGTGGACCATTTTATTTTTTCCTCTCTAATCCAAGTTGTCCTCAATTTACAGACAGTCTCATTTTATAGACATAATTGCAATAGGTTCCTTATACTCTTCTACCTCTTCTTTCATATGATTCTACATGAGTACCGTAAAAATCTGCCTATCCAGACTAAGTGGAAAGAATGCCTATTTGTCAAAATTATGAATTATGGTGTGCTTTTAAAACAAGGTCACAAAATTATTTTCCAGTATCTATGGAAGCTTGAGCTATGTAAACAATATTGCTGACTAGAATAAGGGAACTATTTTAATGAATAAATAAGCATAAATTGTGTACAGTTTTCATGTATGAAATTAAAAAAAATTGTTCTAAAGTGGAAACATAGCCTGACAGGGCTGGAAGATAACAGATTGCCTGTGATCAACATCATTATTATTTTAATAACCCCTTCATTTTAGAGATGCAGAAACAGAGGGTTAGGGAGATGAGTTGACTTACCCACAGTCAAACAGCTAATGTAACCATCTGATTGAAAAGTTTGTTGCTTGTAGGTTTTGTTTGCATAAGTAAAGAAGATAAGCTTCATAACAGCAGGGACAATTTTGCATTTGTCTTTATATCCTGGGTGTTTCCACTGAACAAGATTGAAAGAATTGTGAGATCCCCACTGGAAGATTCCAAGCATAGAAGACTGCAAATATCAATGGTTTTAGAAAAGCAGGACACAGATGCCAGGCAGGAGGGCTTGATAAGATTAAGAGACAGACTGCTTACAAAAAAAGGCTAGCCCCAGAAAAACCACACATGGTACTTTCGTTTTCTTATAAGACTTCTCCTTTGAGGCCCTTTGGCAGGAGAATGCTTTTGTGTAGGGCCAAGCAATAAGCTTTTTGAGTTAAATTTGAAGAGAGTATCACCACTAAAAGTTTGGCCACTGGGTAGTGAAAATTTTGGTCACAGAAATTCATGGAGTATAAAAAAAAAATAGGGCTTAGACCTAAAAGGGACCTTAAAGATCTTCTAAGATCCATCCATCCATTTTACAGATGAGGAAACTGAGACCCAGAGAGGGTGAGTTGTATGTCCAGTCACACAAAAAATAAACAATGCAGAGTCATTTGATGAGAGAGGGAATGCTATCAACTGATTAGAAAAGGAAGGGGACCAAGAAAAGTTTTAAGAGGAGATGGCAGTGTGGCTGAGCCTAGAAGGAAAATAAAGTATGAGAAGCAGATTGGGGAAGGAAGGGGATGCTCCTTGTGTGCTTGTGGAATAGTCTGAGAGAATGCATGGTAGCAAATGTTTCATTCAAGGAATAGCTAGCATTTCTCTTTTTGTGAGGCTATATACACAGACCTAGACTCTTTTTTTTGTTTTTTAGATTTTGCAAGGCAATGGGATTAAGTGGCTTGCCCAAGGTCACACAGCTAGGTAATTATTAAGTGTCTGAGGTTGGATTTGAACCCAGGTACTCCTGATTCCAAGGCCGGTGCTTTATCCACTGCACCACCTAGCCACCCCCAGACCTAGACTCTTGAGAAGAAGCATGAGGCAATGTGATTCAAGGGAAGCAACCTTGAGCCTGGAATCCATGGACCTGTGTTCAAATCCTGATTCTGGTGCTGTGTAAACCATTCATTCTTTATGAGCATCAGTTTTCTTAACTTTATATGAAGGGGTTAGACTAGAAAATCTGAGGCTTTTTGTTCTGACTCTAGAACTTGACCCTAAAAATAGTTAATTGTACTTATACTAATTCAAATAAGAGATGGCATTCAGCGGGAGGCAATTGATAAAGGGGGCGATACAGAGTTTGAAAAATTGACTTTCCTGAGGACTTTTTCTGAGTGACTGGAGGAGACTGGACCTTTGGCTCACAAAAGAGCTAGGAAAAAGTGTGGGAAGAGCAATTTACCTCTCATAGGGGAAAAAGGTCACATAGTTGGTGCAGTTCAATAGAAAGTCAGAAGATGGCAACCAAGAGCCACAGAGCAGAGAATCAACAGAGGACCAGTAACACTTTCAGCAAGTGTGATGGAGGAAATAGTCCTATAGAGGACACTAGGAACTCATAGCATAGTGGTGGCAATTAATCAGTCAATAATTAAAGGTTTTATATGTGCCAGGCCTCACCACTGGTGGTATGAGCATTTGTGCAAGAGTGCACCTCTGTGTGTTTGGGGAATTTTCCTCATTATTTATCTTGCTATGCTGCTTAATTAAATGTCTTTGGCTTTGAGCTAATAAATACCCTAGATGGTCTATCAAAAGAGAAATGACAGAGGTCAGCAGATGGGGGAGGGGAGGCAGTGAGCAGAGTTTTTTAACCTGATCCAAGTATGTCTCAGTCCTGAAGTAACTTTCAGGGGATCCATGTTTGAAGGGTGATTGGACTGCATAAAATACTAATGAGGTTCAAAACACATTTTGAAAAGAAATAGTTTTAAATCAGAGGTATCAAACTTGCAGTATACAAAACTCCCAAGTACATCCTGAACCAAATTAAACTATAATTGGGAAATATTTAACAAAATAAAAACACATTACAACATGGATAATGTTAATTTTTGGTTTTCTGAGTCAACTTGCAGTCCATGGGAATCTAATCCCATTTAAGTTGATTTAAGAGAATAATGTTAAGGTGACTACTTGAATAAATTTATTTTATCCTATTGAGAATTAAACTTTTGAAGTAAAAAGATGCTTTTGAAAAGAAAAAAGGAACTAGGGACCCTCTTCTATTCTTTTCCCTACACTCATCACCCTGATTCCCTGGTCTGTAAATGATTAGTTTTTATTTATCTTGATAATTGAGTGAGGCATATTAATTGCGAGGAGATTGGTTTGAGACAAATCTAAATTTTCTCTAGTGTTGATATTTGAAGAGCAGAATATCTGTGAACAAACCCTCCTAGATTATTGTATCCTTGACTGAATTTTTAACCAATCACAGGATCATGGAATCACATGAAAAAATGGCCACAATAGCTATTTAATCAAATCAATACCTGAACAAGAATGTCACCAATAAGATATCCAATTAGATAAAATGCTTCTTTGCTAAAAAGTTAAGATACCTAAATAAAACTAGTCAGCTGGTATAGTGGGCAGTCAAAATGGAATTTAATATCATGGATTCCTAATAAACTCAGTAGTGGAAGGACAATCGATGACGTGTCAGGCCGTGATAAATGTAACCATTGAATTCTAGTCAAAAGACAGGTTTGAGACCCAGTACTGACATTTTCTGATTGGACTTGGACCAGACAAAAATCTTTTCACTTCCCTGAAGATTAGTTTCCTCAGCTATAAAATGGAAGTCATGAGTATTTGCCCTATCTACCTCACAAATTTTGGGGAAATACTTTGTAAAGTGCAGAGTTCCATATATATATGAGTTACCTGTGACTACAGCTAAAAGGAAGATGAGGGAAGGGTGAGCATAGAAGAGGAAAGGCAAAAAAGGTTTATGAGAGATGTATAGCAAGTACATCAAAGATCTGTGATTTCATCAATAAACCTTTCTCAACTGATGCATTTCTCCCCTTTCCAATCCATCCTCCATACCACTGTCAAAAAAAAAAAAGTCTTTCTAAGGTAAAGTTTCACCTACCTTTTTTCCAGGCTTATTTCTTACAACTTCTTTTTACACACTCTACATTTTTATGTACTTTTGTTTGAAAATTTGGCAGGAGAACTGGGAAAAGCGATGGGAAAGGAGCCAATGACTTTGGTGTCCTGTCTTCCTCTAGACACCAAAAATCATTGCTCGCCCTATACATCTGTGTAAGTCAAGCTGATTGCAGTTTAATTAGAAAATTGTAATGATTGCTGTCAAGTGTTTAGGGTTATACTTTGGGGAAGTATTGCATTGGTAGACAGCTCTTGCTAAAGTATATGTAGTCAGGTTATTTAGCCAGTCTCTATTGTTTTCAGATTTTTCTAGGTTCTATGGGGAAAGAAGAGCTAATGGAAACTTGCCGATAGTCCTGGGCAATGGTAATTAGTATCCTGCCAAGTAGACAAGCGGGAATGAAAGAAAGGTCAACTCTTTGATACATGAGAGCAGAAATTCATAGTACATTCCACATAGACCACAGGTCCTTCCATTAGTAACTAAAGCAGCCTTCTAAAGAAAATCAGTGCATGTATACACATATACACACATACATATTAATATATTATCTACTACAATATACACACATGCACACATTTATATATTCTATAGATATTCATACACACAATCTTTGCACACACATACACACCTTGTATTATATGTGTATTATATAGAATGTGGATGGGATAAGGATGATGTAACTAAAAGTAATGAGAGATTTCCTTGGAATGACAGTAATCATCAACTTTTATATAACACTTTAAGATTTGGAGTTTTTCATACCTATTGTGTCATTTGATCCTCACAACAAAACTTGTAGGTAGCCCCATTTTATAACAAAGTGGAGATGTTACATGACTTCCTCAGAATTAGAAGTTGGATTTGAATTCAAGACTTCCTCCCTCCCTCCAAGTCCTGGACTTTATCCATTTACAACACTTAGATATTGCAATATTGAATACAGGAAAATGGGGTTAGACTGAAACTTATTCACAAGCTAGAAACTGAAGAAAAAGGCTGCCCTACTTGGATGGCACAGGATCCAGTTGTCTTGCTCAGTAAACCTACAAGAGAGACAAGTAACTCACCAGATGACCAAAGTTTGATAAGAATGTCCCTGAAGATCATTCATCTTCCTTTGATCAGCTTGGGTTCTGTAATGTCTAAAAAGCATTCATTCAGACTCAAGGATGCAAATATTCTGGTTCCCTCAGCAATTAAATTTGCAATAAATAAATGATCCTTCTGATAATACCCAGTTTTGTGATTCTGAGCACATGAACTAACTTTTTCATTTTTAAATTTAATTTTTAAGTTAGTGAAAATTAAGTTTCCCTTCAATCTTTTACCACCAGAAAGAAAAACTATATTTTATATTATATATATATATATATTTTTCCTTTAAAATAATTTTATTTTATTTTTATAGAATAGTACTTCCACAATTATATGTGAAGAGATTTTTAGCATTCATTTTCTTGTCTTAGTAGTATTTTATTTTTTCCAATGACATGTAGGGATAATTTTCAACATTCATTTTTCTAAAATTTTCTCTTTCCCTCCTTTATCCCTTCCTCAAGATAGCAAGCAATTTGATATAGATGTATGATCATGTACATTTAGACATTTACATAGTAGTCATGTTATGAAAGAAGAATTCAAACAAAATGGGAAAACCACAAGAAAAATTAAAGATATAAATTTAAAAAGTGAAAATAATAAGCTTTGATCTGCATTCAGACTTCATAATTCTATCTCTGGATGTGGATGATATTTTTCATAACAAGTGTTTTAGAATTGTCTTTGATCACTGAACTGCTGAGAAGAGCTAGGTTAATCAAAATTGACATCATACGATGTCGCTCTTGTTGTGTACAATCTTCTCCTGATTCTGCTCACTTCACTCAACATTATTTCATGTAAATCTTTCCAGTTTTTTTTTGTGAAATCAGCTTGCTCATCATTTCTTATAGCACAGTAGTATTCCATTACATTCACATACCACAACTTGTTCAACCACTCCCTAATTGATGGGAAACCCCTCAAATTCCAATTCTTTGCCGCCACAAAAAAGAGTTGCTATAAATATTTTTGCATATGTGAGTCCTTTTCCCCTTTTTATGATATCTTTTGGATATAGACCTAGTAGTGTATTGTTAGATCAAAGTGCATGCACAGTTTTATATCCCTTTGGGCATAGTTCCAAATTGTTCTCCAGAATGGTATGGTCAATTTACAACTCCACCTTCAGTGCATTAGTGCCTCAGTTTTCTCATATCCCTTACAACATTTATCATGTTCTTTTTCTGTCAAATTAGTTAATCTAAAAGGTGGAACTTCACAGTTGTTTTAATTTTCAGTTCTCTAACAGCATTTTTTTTTCATATGACTATTGGTAGTTTTAATTTCTCCACTCTTTCTGTTCATATTCTTTGACCATTTATCAAATGTATCTTATAATCAATTGTATTCTTATAAATTTGATTCAGTTTTCTATATATTTGAAAAATTAGGCCTTTATCAGAAACACTGGCTATAAAAATTGTTACCCAGCTTTCTGTTTTCTTTCTAATCTTGGTTGAACTGGTTTTGTTTGTGCGATTTTTTTTAAATTAATGTAATAAAAATTGTTCATTTTGTATTTCATAAAGTTCTCTATCTCCTCTTTCTTTATAAATTCATCTCCTGTTCATTGATCTGATAGGTAAACTATTCTTTGCTCTCTTAATTGGCTTTTGATATCACTTTTATGTCTAAATTGTGTACCTATTTTGATCTTATCTTGATTTAGGATATAAGATGTTGGTCTTTGCCTAATTTCTGCCATACTATCTTCCAGTTTTCCCAGCAGTTTTTGTCAGTGAGTTCTTATCCTAGAAGTTAGTCTTTGGGTTTATCAACCAATAAATTACTATAGTTACATACTACTGTGTCTTGTGTGCCTAACCTATTCCATTAAACTACTACTTTATTTCTTAGCCAATACCAAATTGTTTTTTTTTTGAATAACATGATTTTTATTAAGATATCTTAACAAAAATGGCACAGAGCCCAATACCAAATAGTTTTGATGATTGTCAATTGATAATATGATTTTAGATGTGGCATGGCTAGGCCACCTTCCTTTTCTTAATATTTATTTTTATTTGAATTCCATTTTCTTTTGCTGTCTCTCTCCTCTCATTTCTTCCTAAAATGATAAGCAGTTTGATATAGGTTATTAGTAATAGTTGTGAAAAGAGGAAACACACCAAAAGGGAAAAATACAAAAAAATAAAGTGAGTAAAAAAAAAAAGTATGATTTGATCTGCATTTAGAGGACATCAGTTCTTTATCTGGATATGGATAGCATTTTTATGATTAGTTCATTGTCTTGATGAGAACTAAGTCATTCATAGTTGATCATCACATAGTATTGCTGATATTGTATACAACATTTTTCCTGGTTTTGCTCATATCACTTTGCATCAGTTCATACAAGTTTTTCCAATTTTCTAAAATCTTCCTGCTTATAACTTTTTATTGCAAGATTATTCCATTATATTCATATACCACTACTTTTCAGTCATTCCCCAAATGATAAGTATCTTCTAAATTTCCAATATTTGTCACCTTGAAAAGAGCTGTCACAAATACTTTTGCACATGTGGATCCTTTTTTCCTTTTATACATTCTTTTTGTTCAGAATTGTGATTTCCTCAGTTTAGTTAACTTCTCATGTATAAACTTTCTCTATTGATGGGAATTAGCAACTTATCTATAACCTGGGATCTTAGAGAGTTCCTTCGGTCACTAAGAGTTTAAGTGACTCACCCATTGTCACATAATTAATATAAGTGAGAGGCAGGAATACTTGAACCTAGATCTTCCTGATACCAAAGTTGGCCTGACCCTCTATGACATTACCTTTCCAGAGTTGTGTTGGAAGATGTTTAACAACCAAGTCTGGGGTAGGGGTTAATTTCTACACATTTTTTGAATTTTCAGTATTAATATTGTATCCATCACTTTCTTAAGTCTAGACAATCAACAGAACAATCAATTAAGCCCTGATTTGTTACATTTTACATATTTCAAAAGTATAAATGCTTGCAAAAAAATTTAACAATCAGTTCTCATGAGCTGCTTTTTCCCCTCCTGAACATTACAATAAGAATATGTTCCTATAAAAATATTTGTTGTGTCCTTTAAAAGGCCCTCATATTAATTAACCCATGGTTTGTCTTTTTGCTTAGAAAATATTTGGGCTGCCTTCTTATATTTTGGACAATACCCTAGGAAGCCTGAATACAAGTAGAAAGAATAACAGAATGATAATCAAATTGTTTTGAACAATGGGTGGGCTGGTGCATCAGACCCCCATCACTAGGAGATCCCAAAACTTTCTTCTGGGAACAGTTCTCCCTCGTGGAGAATACAGACCCAGGGAGGCCATGGTCGGAAAATACAGTCTCCCCAATTAGGATTAGTTGGGTAACTATCTCATAAGCCTTTAGTTTTAGACAGTCTTGTATATTTTTTAAGATATGAACATGTTGAACTTTTCAACCTTAGTAAAGATGGTACAGTTGATAAAGCACTGGACTTAAAAGTCATGAAGACTCATTTTCATGAATTCATGTCCAGCCTAAGACACTGACTACCTGTGTGACCCTGGGCAAGTCACTTGACAATGTTTGCCTTGGTTTTCTCATCTGTCAATGAATTAGAGAAGGACACAACAAACTATTCCAGTATCTTTACCAAGAAACCCCCAAATGTGGTCACAAAGAGTTTACAAGACTGAACAACAACAATAAATAAGAGACCAATCAACTATGGGTTTATTAGTATGATAGTAACCATAAGTACAGTAAGAGTTCAGAAATGAGCAAATGAATCAATGTAATTGCCTTTATTAAGGCCTGGGGGGAGAGGGGGTGTCATGGAGAAGAATGGTGAGATATGGAAGATTGGAGTGGGAAGGGAGAGTTTGAATTATAGAGGAGGAAAGGTTAGAGGACTGGAAGAAAAAAAGAAACAGAAAGACTAGAAAACTAACCTGCTTCCCCATTTTCTTCACTTCTTCTCTAATCACCAGATCCCTTCTTTTTCTTCCCTTCCCCACTAGCTTTGATGGCTTCCCCTTATAATCATCCAAATATTCATAACTGAACATTGGAAATAATGCTTATACTGAATTTGGAGTCAGGGAGCCCAGATTCAAAGCCTATTTTCTAGCTAAGTGACTTTGAGCAAGTCACTTCCTTCCATGGACTTCATTTTCTTTTATTGTCCTTTAAGGAATACACTAGACATTCTCTAAGTTCCTTTCCATCTCTAGGGTCCTGTAATGATGATAATTTCTGTACTTCATTTTTGAAGAAGACCATATCATCAGGGGAGATGACAAGCACATGAAATGAATTTGAGTGGGGGGAGGCTATGGTAAGTCACCAGCCTCACTTTCTCCTCCAGAGTTATCTGTGAATCGGGATGACTGGAGATGGCCCTGGATACAAGACAATCAGGGCTAAGTGACTTGCCCAAGGTCACACAGCTAGTAAGAGTCAAGTGTCTAAGATTTGAACTCCCATCCTCCTGACTTCAAGGACAGTGCTTTATCCACTGCACTGCCTAACTGCCCTAAGGTCCTGTAATGAGGTGTTAACTTAAAGATTGTTTTCAAGCTACCAGTTCCATTAATTAGAGACAAGTTTTTTGGGGAGAAGAAGGTGTGGCATGAAGAAAAAAGGGGGAGGTAGGCCATCATACTGTAGCATCTTTTTATTAGTACAAAGGAAATTGAAATATAAAATAAACAATGTCCTTTAAAAACAGAAAAGCAGTGAACCGTTAAGATGTTCTTTAAATTAACAGTATTTTCACATCCTTCTGTAAACACTTTTCTCTATAATAACTTGGTACTATTTACCAAGGCAGACAATTTGTAAATTAAAGAATAAAGAATATTCTGCTGGCTTGTGCCTCCCAGAATGCCTTGTTTTCTTCAAGTTTCATCTCCTACATGAGGTCTTTCCTTATCATCCTCACTTCCTGCCCATCTTGTTAGTATTTTCTACTTAAAATTACTTTAACTTTGAGTTTAATTGTACCTGCAGGCTTCCTCCTATGTTGTGTTTTTCTTTGGCAGAAGGACAGAAACAAAGGGTGCTCATACCCAAGTTGCATAACTTATATCTATGTATGTGGAACATGACATACACACACACATACATCTATACACATACACACTGGATCGTAAGCTCCTTGAGGGCAGATAGTTTTTCTTCTCTTTTTTGTGTAATTTCCTCGAACTGAACCTTATACATAATACTCAATAAATGTTTATTGAATTGAACTGAATCAGTTCATAGACTCTTCAAAAAGCCTGGATTAAGAAAAGATCTTAGACATCATTAAAGGTCAACTCTTTCATTTTAAAGATAATGAAACTGAGACTCAGAAAAGCAAGGAGACTTGCTTAAGGTCACACAGCAAGTTGGTTGTAAATTCAGGACCAAAACTTTTACATATGGTATTCACAGTTCAATAGAGTATAAGCTATGACTATAAGATAGCTATCTGTATTTCTCTTTCCTTGTGGGGAAGTAGCCTACATAATGATCAAACCCATGACTTTCACCTTATGCTGTAACAAACCGGGCTACCTGACCTGACCTCATCAGATAATACCTCTCATTTTTTCTATTCTTGCTTTCCTATTCCCAGCTTTCACATTGCTCTTAAAGTTCTATCTGCAGCTGACTGGCAAGGTAGATAGAGAGCAGGTCTGAAGACAGGAAGACTTTTTTTTGCTTTAGTTCAAATCTAGCCTTATACATTTATTAGTTGTGTGACCCTGGGCAAATCACTTAACCCTGTTTGCCTTAGTTTCCTCATCTGTAAAATGAACTGGAGAAGAAAATGTCAAATCATTCCAATATCTTTGCCAAGAAAACCTCAAATGAGATCATGAAAAAATCAGACAGAACTAAAAAAAAAAAACAACTGAACACTATCCACAGTAAAAGCCTATCAAATTTTGATTTTTTCTTTTGAATTTCCTAGCATTGGTAACTAAACTTTTTCCTTATAGATTTTTTTTTAGATTTTTTTGCAAGGCAGTGGGGTTAAGTAGCTTGCCCAAGGCCACATGGCTAGGTAATTAGTAAGTGTCTGAGGCTGGATTTGAACTCAGGTACTCCTGACTCCAGGGCAGGGGCTCTATCCGCTGCACCACCTAGCCACCCCTCCTTATAGATTTAAAGAGAGTCCCAATATTTACACATTATTTCCATTATATGGCTTCCCTTCAGCCTCCCCTAAAATTTTTAAAATTTTATTTATTTAAGGCAATGGTTTAAGTGACTTGCCCAAGGTCACACAGCTAGCCAATTGCTAAGTGTTTGAATTCATATTTGAACTCATGTCCTCCTGACTCCAAGACTGGTGCTCTATCCTAGTCACCCCTAAATTTTTTTTACAGTCCCTGGAATCAGAGGACCTGGGTTCCATTTCCATTTCTGATCCTTGCTATAACTATCTATATTTATCTCTGTCTCTGTCTCTATCTCTATCTCTATCTCTATCTCTATCTCTATCTATATATCTATCTAAATATATATCTATATATATATCTATATCTATCTATATATATATATATATATATATATATATATATATCAGAAAGTTATTTAATCTTCCTGGGTATCAGTTTCCTCATCTGTATAATAATACTTGTGATATCTACCTCTTGGTTTATTTTGAGGATCAAATAAGACAGACTTTGATACATTTAAAGTGTTCTGTTCAGCATTCCAGGGAATAAAAAAATAGTAATTTTATTGAACTTCAAGGTTTGCAAAGGAAGTGTTTCCCAATTTCTCAATTCCAATTCTCAATTATTTCCTATTTATCCTGTATTTAGCTTGCTTTGTATACATTTGTTTGCATTTTTCCTCCCATTAGATTGTAAGCTTCTTGAAGGTAGGTCTGTCTTTTGTTTCTGCTTGTAAGCTTAATGAACATATTGCCTGTTACAAAGAGGCACTTAATCATTTTTTTAAGTAATTGATTAATTATGTCACTTAGTAGATTGTGAATTCTGGCAATAGTAAACAATAATTTTTTTTGACTATCTGTCTTACTGGTTGTCACAACAACCCTGTAAGGTAAATCCTATTGATATTCCCATTTTAAAGTTGAGGAAACTGAGGCAGACAGAAGTCAAGAGATTTGTTCAGGGTCTTACAGGTGGTAAGTATCTGAATCTGAACTTGAACCCAGGTCTTCCTGACTCCCAAATCTAATATTCTATATACTGAATCACCTCCCTGCCTCAAATCACAAGGAGCTTTTATGCAAGTTCATTCATGCTGTTAGTCCCCAATATATCACTTATTGTGTGATTTCTGTGGTATTAAGGAGCATATTTGGATATAAATATTAATCCTATATCCTCCCTGACAAGTAGTCATTCATATTTGCTTAAAGCTCATCTTTGCTCCTCTACTGAGTAGAACCCTCTTTAGATATATATGAGTGCCAGACTTGAAATCAAAAGGGTTAAGAAACTATCACAATCCTTGTTGTGAGATTCTAATGAAATAATGTATGTAGGGTAGTTTATAAATGCCATATAAATATCAGTTGTTATTAGTATTTTTTATCATCAGTATTATTGTTGTCATTATTAATATTATCACTATCTCCTCTACTACTACCACCACTACTATTAATTACTACTACTACTACTACTACTACTACTACTACTACTACTACTACTACTACTACTACTACTATTACTACTTCCTGATGCAGCACATTTCACCTTGAGATATTTCTGTTAGGAAGTGTTGTCTTATATTCATCTAAAATCTTTGCAACTTCTACTTGCTTTTGATTCTCCTTTTGGGGTTCCATGGATAGGACCTAATCCCATTTCCATGAGGCAATTTTTGAATCAGTCAATCAACAAGCATTTCTTAACCATCTACTTTATGCTAGGTGCTGGAGATATGACTATTACCATCTCTATTCCTTCTCTTCTTCATTCCTGATCATCTTTTTCAACAGATTAAATATTCCCCATTCCTTGAAACCTATCCTTTTATGGATCATCTCAAAGCACTTTACCATCCTGATCACCTTCTACTTAATGCTCTCCAGAATGTAAGTAATCTTCCTAAAGTATGGTACCCAGAACTAAACATACTATCTCGCATATGGTCTGATCAAAGCAGAGAACAGGGAAAATATCACTTCTGTCACTCTGCACAGAAGGTCTTTCCTAAATGCAGCCTAAGATTACATTAGTTTGGGTTTGGGTTTTTTGGGGCTGATATGCTTCATTGTTGATTCATACTCAGCTTACAGTGTACTAAAATCCCAATTTTTTTTCTGTACAAACTATCCAGCTACATAGTTCCCATCATGAAGATGATTATGGTTAAGATTTTTCATTGATCCCTGGTGCATTTGATCTTATTAGATTCAACTCATTGTTCCAGTCTCTTATAATCCTTCTGGATCCAGAATGTTAGTTATTTCTCAAAGTTTTATGTAATGTGAAAAGTTGATAAATATGTCATCTATGTCCTTATTTAAGACACTGATCGCAATTTTAAACAGGGACTTGACTTTGTCCTTTGTTTAAAATGAGAGACTAGAACAATGGATTAAATCTAATAAGTTCAAATTCAAGGCTCAATGAGAAGTCTTAACCTTAATCTTTTTCATGATGGTTAATTATTTCCTATTTATCGTGTATACATTTGTTTGCCTGTTATTTCTTCTATTATGAGCTCCATAAGGTCTGGAACTATCTTTTGACTCCTCCTGTTTCCCAGTACTTAGAAGAGTGCCTGGCACAATATAGGTACTTATTGTATTTCCCCCACATATAAGATGCAACGTTTTTTGAAAATTGCGGGGTCTAAAAACCGAGAGTCTTATACTGTGGTTGTAGATTTTTCTACTTGCATTTCTCACTTTTTTGTTCTCTTGCTGTCATTGGGCTCATTTTTTCACATTTTTATGGGTATATTAGGTTATGTTTTGTCACGTTCAGCCCAGAAATAGTTCAGAAAATATTTTTGTCCAGTGCCAAATTCAAGTTCAAAGTGATCCAGTTTGCAAAAGTGACTGGAAATCATGCTGTTGAACATCAGTTTTGTCCTCCTCCAACTGAGAAAACAAACCCAGACTGGCTAAAGGAAGAAGAAACTCAACTGAAAGGCAGAAGGCCATGAGAGACAAGTCAGCCAAATGGCCTGAGTTAGAGAGGGGATTGAAGAGATGGACTGAAGAACAAAGGGCCAGTGGAATTCCTGTGTCCACAAAGATGGTTTAGCAGGAGACAAAAAGAATTGTTGATGAAAAAGAAGTAACTGATTTCAAAGGAGACACAACTTGTGCTTCAGGGTCGTGAAGGGGAACAGACTAAGCACAGGTACACACACTAGACTTGTCCAGGGAAAGCTTGTGGTCAACCCCCAGACCAGACAGAGCACAGACAGGAGAGCAGGCAGAGCCTCTCCTGAGACTGATTCATAATCAAACATAGATGAGGACAAGCTAAGGGATGGGAGTTTTGACAATGATGAGTTGTATGGATTTGATGATGAACAAAAATTGAGTTCAATAACTTTATGTAAAGCATTTTTTTCAAATTTTGGCCCCCAAATTAAGGTGCATATTATACTTGGAAGCATCTTATACATGGGGAAACATGGTAATAAATATTGATTGATTGGTTGACTGATTTCTAAAATCCTTTAGGTTGATCTCAAACCAGTTCCAGACTCATCTAACTGTACAAAATAGTCTGGTTTATATTTCTCCTTCTACCCAAGGATTGCAAGAGAGATTTTGTTCAATGTTTTGCTGAAATCTAGGCAAATCCACTTAATAGCAATTCCTGGTTTACCAGTCTAGTAATCCCAGGATAAGTCTTCCCCAACCTAGCCAGGTGAGAGATCTGTCTTCCTGCTGGTTCATTTTCCTCACCCAACCCACCTTCCAGGAGCAGGTGGGGGGGGGGGAATTAGGAGGATGCAGAAAGAAAGGATTTGGAAAGCACATGGGGAAAGAGAAGGAAGGTTTGCAAAACCAAGATCAATGGTGAAACAAGACCTCAAAAGGGAGATCATTTGACATAGTTCCTCAGAGAGGTTAAATGACTTTTGTCTACTGTCACATATTTTGTAAGTATAGAGGCAGTACTATCAAACCCAGATCTTCTGATTCAAAGTCCCAGTGCTCTTTTCCTGTGCACTATATTGTACCCCTTTCTTAAGTATCCCTATAATCTAGTATTGTATCAGATGTGTAATGAACAACCAATAAACAAGTGCAGGTCATTGACCAAAGTGAGAAAAATTACTGTGGTGTCCACTGCCATGCCTTAACCAGAGAACTGTAAAATTTAGAGAGGAAAGGACCTAAGAGATCATCCAGTCCAGTATATTCATTTTATAATAAAAAAAAGAGAGTAAGCATTTATTTTTTCTCTCTCTTCCTTAATTCCCCCCTAGGGAAAAATCATATTAAATTATACATTGTCGAGAAAATTAAAATTAATTTGTGTTAGTCACATTAAAAAACATGTCTCATTCTGCACACTTAGGTCATCCTCTCTTTGTCAGGATGTTTCATCATCAGTCCTCTGAAATCATGGTTGATCATCTTGCTGATCAGCATTCTTATAAGTATTTCAAAATTCATTTATTGCAAAAATCATATTATTACAATTGTACATGTACAACCCAGATAGGATTATTCTCTATCATGGGGAGAGAGGAAAGAGAGGGTAGTAGAAAAATGTGGAACCCCCAAACTTGCAAAAAGATGAATGTAGAAAACTACTTTTTGAATGTAATTGAAAAACAAAATATAAAAATATAAAATATAAAAAGATGGTGTTATTATATAAATTGTTCTTTTGATGCTACACACTTTATTTTACTATAGTTCTTACATGTCTTCCAAAGTTTTTCTGAAACCATCCTCTTCCTAATTTCTTACAGCAGCATAGAATTCTATCACATTCATCTACCAGAACTTGTTCAGTCATTCCTCCATTAATAGGCACTTGGATTTCAGTTCTTTGTCATTCCAGAAAAGAGGAGTTTTTTTGTATATATGGGTTCTTTTCTTCTTTCTTTGATCTCTTTGTTATGTAGGCCTAGTAATGATATTGCTGAATCAAAGAATATGCAAAATTTTGCAGTTTTTTGCCAAAACCCTCATTTTAGAGAGGGAAAACCAAGACCAGGAAAGAGAAGATGGTCTGCTTAAAAGTCACACAGTTGGCAAGTGACAGAGCTAGGACTCTGGATTCCAAATCCCATGCATGTTCTGTATAACATTTAGAATGGCATTGATTATCACTGCCATCAACACCTTGGTGATTGACTAAAAATCAAGGTTGAGAGAGTAGAAAAACTTCTGGATTTGAAATCAGAGGACATGAGTTTAAATCTCAGCTCTGCTACTCACTAGCTGTGTGACTTTACATAATCTGTAAATGCTAAAGGATTAAACTAAATGAGCTTTTAAGATGTCTTCTAGCTCTAAATCTATGAATTTATTGAAATCAAAGATTACAGGATCATTTATTTAGATTTAGGAAGAGACCTTAGATTGACCAGAAGACCTGAGTTCAAATATTGCTTCAAATATTTATTAGCTGTGTGACCGTGGGCAAGTCTTATTCACCATCTGCCTCAATTTCCTCAACTATAAAATGAGAATAATAATAGTACTTACCAGATAGAGTTATTGTGAAGATCAAATAAGATATAAGTGAAAAGTGCTATGCAAATCTTAAAGCACTATGCAAATGGTAATCATCTTCTTCATCATCATCATCATCAAATCCAATTCCCCATTTTTCAAATAAAGAAACTAAGGAAAAGAGAGATTAAGTGAGTTACCATAGTTAAGCAAGAAATAGCATTAGTAGGCAAGATTCAAAGCCAGGTCTTCTGATTCCATTTAGAATACTCTCCATTTCACCAAGTTATAAGTCTAAGAATTTCAATCTTGCCCCTTTCATTCCACACTTCCTGTCCAACCCTACTTGTTTGTGATCTTATGACAATAACTCGGTATTAGAGAAACATCAACATAAGGAGGATCATAGGATAATATATTACAAGGTGGAAGGGACCTAAGAGGTCATTTAGTCCAATTCCTTCATATTATAAAAGGGGAAAGTGGATCCAGAGAGGTTGGCTAAATTTTCAAGGTAGCACAGGCAGTAAATGATAAAACCAGGATAGGATTTTCAGTCTTCTCACTCCAAATCTAAACCCTTTCTACACTACTTCTCAAAAAGTTGTCAACAGTGGCACCAGCCTCAAATTCTGACTCCCTCCTCTAATATGCATCTGATAGTAATGAGAGCAGGAAAAAAAATTCTCCCTTCATGATCATGCCAATGATGACAAAATTCTTAGGTTGGCCTGCCCTAGTGGCTAAAGTAAACTGAAATCAATTGCCTCTTAGGACCTTGAAAGGTGACCCCCCCATACACACACTTCAAATCCCAAGCGTTTACCAAAGGAAGTCCCTCTTTGGAATGACATGCATTTATACTCAAGATGTCCTTCTCTCCTCTTATTTAGGTTTTGAAACACCTGAGGCACTTAAATTTCACCAACAATATGGGAGAACAGGTGGATTTTGATGAGTTTGGGGACCTGGTGGGAAACTATTCAATCATCAACTGGCACCTCTCCCCAGAGGATGGCTCCATCGTCTTTAAGGAGGTTGGGCATTACAACGTTTATGCCAAGAAAGGTGAACGACTCTTCATCAATGAGGAGAAAATTCTGTGGAGTGGATTTTCCAGGGAGGTAGGTACTGAATATAAGAAAACTATGAATGTACTACTGACAACAGCAAAAATGTGTGGCCAAGATGGGTGATTACTTTGGGGAAATGTTAGCTCAAAAATAAATGGGTAGCACTGTCCAACTCTATAGCTTCTTTGCCAGCAAAAATTCAGCTGCAATGAAATCATAACAATCATTCACAAGAATAAAGTTCTCATACTGAAGGGAGATGAAAGAAAATTCTACCTTTCCAGGAGCCCCACTAGATCACTCTTGAAGTTTGTGGCACTTTACCTAGAATTGTGGAACCTCCCAGTAGTATAAATAATGATAAGAGTTGGCATTTTTATAACACTTTAAGGTTTGCAAAGTGCTTTCCATATATTATTTCATTTGGTCCTTATAGCAATCCTCTGTGATAGATCTTCTAGATTATTATTAAGAAAACCTTCAGTGTAAAAAAGAAAGACAGAAATAAAAAATTATTGAAGATAAAAAAAGGCATCAGCTCAATTGTCCCAACTTGTAACAAAAAGCTAAACCCGTCTCTCTTCTCATTATCCCTTTTCTTTTATTTTCCTCCCATCCTCATTATGACTTGGACAATTCCAATCCACTGAATAACTTGTGGAATAATGTTAAGGGGGGAGGGGAGGGAGAAAAGGAGAAGATTCTTCAAATTTCAGTATTTTATCTTCTTTCTTTTGTGTCTCTATATCTTTTCTAGCATTAACCTGAAAATAAAGTAGGGTAGGAAAGAGGGAGGGAGACACTAAATTTCCTGTTTCCTCATTGCATTTCTGATGAAATCTTCTTCTAATGATAATAATTTTTACAATTGAACTTCATACTACAATTGTGTGAAATAGATAGTGTTTTACAGGTAAGAATGGCTAGGTGGCACAATGGATAGCAATACACGAAGTTGGGAAACATCTTTGTGAGTTCAAATATGACTTCACACACTAGGTGTATAACTCTGGGTTAGTCACTTAACCTACGTTGTCTCAGTTTCCATATCTGTAAAGTGAACTGGAGAAGGTAATAGTAAATCGCTCCAGTATCTTTACCCAGAAAACCCTAAACTGGGTCATGAATAATCTGAAATGATTAAATAGAACAACAATATTTTACAGGTAAGAAGTTTGAGACACAGAGATAGTCCCTAATGGATGTCTTTCTCCATTCTCTACTACTTTTGCAGTGTGTGTGTGTGTGTGTGTGTGTGTGTGTGTGTGTGTGTGTGTGTGTGTGAAAGTTGGGTAGGGGAGGAATGGATGAATTCACATTTCTTCCTTTGGCACTTGCAACTTGGGGTACTATTCTTTCTTTGTTTTTTAGGTTTTTGCAAGGTAAATGTGGTTAAGTAGCTTGCCCAAGACCACAGAACTAGGTAATTATTAAGAGTGTGAGGCCAGCTTCGAATTCAGGTACTCCTGACTCCAGGGCCAGTGCTCTATCCACTGCACCACCTAGCTGCCCTGGTACTATTCTTTCAAAGAAGATATTGGCATCTTAGAGAAAACCTTTCCAGACAGCTGCTTCTCCAATTAGTCACACTACCCAAAGTATTTCTCCTTTAACCCCAGCCCACTCCCCTCCTCACATTATGCCAACATTACTTGGTATGTCCTTTTTAATCCCAATTACTGGACTATAATAGACCATTCTTATCACAAACTGCTTGTGTCCTTGAGGACATCATTCTATTTATCTTCATATCTTCTCTCGACTTAGGACAGTGAAGGGGACTAGAGTAAATAGTAATGGAATAAACACTTGTTATGTAAGTCCCCCCCCCCATTTTATTATATGACCTTACTGGGTTCTATTTGCTTCCATAGTTACTCTTCCCTCTATTTGTAAGGTTCCCTGGGAAGGTTGTTGTTTAACATGTGAAGAGAAATCTTCAGCTCCTGTTTCCTCATTTGAAAGAATTTATTTTATTTTCCTCATTTGAAGGAATGTATTACCCTAAGGAGGTAAAGACTACAGAACCACAGATAACACTCCTTATTCTTCTCAGAGCCCTCTTTTAGGCCTCCAGGGTACCCATTCAATCCATTATTGCTGACATCCAACTCTCTATAAAATTTTCTTGATCCATTATCGACTTTGCAGTTTATCCAGAGCTCTTTTTGCTTTTGTTGTCAGTATTACCTATTTCTAGTAGTGTCTACACATAACTAATCTGACCATTTTCCTGAACTGATGGACCAGTTTATTATAAAAATACTAAAAATGACTTCGCTCAGAGTCATGACCTCTGCCTACTCTTCTCCCAAATTCATTTCTTCATCCAAAAACAGAAGAAAGGGAAAGAAATTGGACTTGTTCTCATTTAGTCTCATTTTAGTCTTTTATTTCCTATTTATATCCATCAAGTTAGTAACAAAGGAAGCTTAGAGAGATCAGAATGCAATAGAGAGAAGGAAGAAGGTGAGCACAAGAAACAGTCATTTTTGAACATAGTCTTCTGAGCATATTTTTATTATTTTTTCAGAGATACCATGAATTCTTAATTTTAGTGGATATAATAACGAACTGGTTTGCTCCTGAGTCTGGAATGGAGTCCATTTGAGCATGTGGTAGGACATTGGCATCCTCAGACCCAGTACTTGTGTTGGATCAGTTAGCAAGGTTTCAATCACCTCCTAATTGTAAAATATTGAAATAATATCCTGAGACTAAACAGCATATCCATATTCACTGATTTTTATAGTCACTTATAGATTATAAACTGCAAGGGATCTTTGTCTAGCTTTCTCAGTAAAAAAATAAAAATGGACCAGGACAGACCAAGAGACAGGGTTAACAGTTTAGCTCAATACCTCCCATCTTTATGTATCACAAATTTGGAAACAGCTGCTATTAGGGGCCTCTCATTGAATGATAAAAATTCATATGCAGAGAAGCAGAAAGAAGAAAGCTCAAAGAGACAGAAAGTTTTAAGAAAAAAAGATTAAAACAGAACAGAAGAGATTTAGATGCAAAGGAAGATGTAAGACCCAGTCTAGTTATATTTCTGTGATTTTACTTCATGTTACTAAACTTTAATGTGCTTATGTTTCCCTTAATTTTTAAAATTTTCACCTTCAGGCATTTATTGATTTTGGTTTCCATCCAAAAAAATAATTATTCTGATTTAAAGCTTGAGAGATAACATGGCAGAGTGGACAGAGAGCTGTTCTCAAACCAAGAAGATTTGGGTTCAAATCTTGTCTCAGACATATATGGTTGTGTGAACTTCTGAAGGAAGGACATATGTTTGCACTCTGTTAAGCATTTGCAAATACTATTTCATTTGCTCCTAACAACCCCGGGAGTGAGACACTATTGTTATCCCAGTTTTACAGTTGAAGAAACAACTTTAGTGATTTATTCAGGGTTTCTGAATTTGAACTCAGGTCTTTTTTACTCCAAGCTCATCACTCTGTCTCCTTAACTCTTTGAGTTGTAGAGAAAGTACCACTTCACCTTGATAGAGGGAGTTTCCTTATCTTCTACCAAAGAAATCACAGGGTTAATCCCCTATTTAAAGTTTACAAAGCACTTGCCTCACTGCAACAATGAGAAGAAGAATTATCCACTTTTTATAAATTGGGAAACTGAGACTCACAGAGGCAAATTGGTTTCTGGAGGATGACAAAATTTAATAAGTATCAGAGCAAGGATTTGAATACAAGCCTTCTGATTCTAAAGCCAACATTCTTTCTATGACATACCTCTTTACCTCTAAAGAAAGTCTAAATTTGAATATCTAAAACTATTCTCTGTTATCTGTCTCCATACTGTTCTGTCAATAACCTATACTGAAACAGAGATAAAATTTTATCAGCACTCTGACTCCTCTTTCTGGAGTAAAAATTTGACATCTTTTTGTACTACTCATTTGGTAAAGTTTCTCTAAATATGTTATAAAGACCTTTCCTTTTCCTGGTGTATTGTTGTTCAGTCATTTCAATCATATCTGACTTTTCATAACCCCATTTGGGTTTTTCTTGGCAAATACCAGAGTGATTTGTCATTTCCTTCTCCATCTCATTTTTAGATGAGGAAACTGAGGCAATCAGGGTTAATAAATATTTGAATCCAGATTCAAACTCAAGAAGATATTGATATCAGTCAGAGGTAAAACAGTAAAAATAGGTTAGGGTCATCATGTATCTTGAAGCACAAGAAGCATATAACTTGTGCAAAAAAGCAATGTGATTTGTAGTAATGGCTTACTTTTCTGTAGCACATTATAATTTATAAAGTATTTTTCTTAAAGTAGAAGTATGATTGCTGTTCAGTTGTTCTGTGAAGCCCAATTCTTTATAATGCCCATGGGGTTTTCTTGGCAAAGAAACGAGAGTGATTTGCCATTTCCTTCTTCAATGTGTCCCCATTTTATAGGAGACTACAAATGAGGAACTGAGGCAAATAGGGGTCAAATGACTTGCCCAGGGTCACACAGCTGGTAAATGCCTGAGACTGAATTTGATCTCTGATTCCTGATTCCAAATCCAGTGCTCTATCTGTTGCATCATCTAATGACCTTAGTACAAGCATTACTATTCCCATTTTACAGATGATGAGACTACTTCACTATTGTTTACACATTAATTGTAGCTTAAAGTGGAGATAGAAGTAGGGTAGAGTCTGAAGATTCAAACTGAAACAAAATCTCTGGAACAGTTGCTTGGTTCATGAGGGTTAATAGTTATACTTAGACATATTTGATTTAAAAATCTTTTTAAAACTTGATAGATCACATTAGGGTCTTTTACTTTTTCTATTCAAAAGACATTTGTCCCTACTGTTTGGATGGGACAGTTAGGTTTTGCAATGCATAGAATTGGATAGAATAAACAGGAAAAATCTGGTTTCAGATGCTTACTAGCTGTGTAATGCTGGGCAAGTCACTTAACCTTATTTGCCTCAGTTTCCTCATCTGTAAAATGACTTGGAAAGGAAAATGACAAACTCACTCTAGTATCTCTGCCAAGAAATCCCCTAGAGTCAGAACTGTGAGCAACTCAGGACTAGGTAATTGTGGAAGTGCAAAGTTTGGATTAGATACTAGTTTCTCCATTAACTTGCTCCTTGAGTATAGCAGATTATGTCTGGTTTCTTAGTTTACATCAAATCCAACCATTATTTTCTAGATAAAAAAAAACAGACCTAGGAAAATGATACAGCTGTCTAAGGGTCAAACAGCTATAATTAGCAGAGAACTTCATGTTATTTTCAAATTCATGCTGTGCTGTCAAACAAATAGGATTCTTGGTTTCAACAAAATAGAATGACTTCACATTTTTGATTCATTAATGAATTCTTTGGGGAATAGGTAATAAACAAGAATCTTTGGCTGCTTCAGCCCCCACACCTGATGTTCTTTGAGTCAAGGAAGAAAGAACAAAGCCAACCTCATCTTAAGCCAACTACAAAGACATATTGAGCAACATAAAACCACAGGTAGAAAGATTTCTTCAGATGTAAAGAATACAAGGAGCAAGTGCACACCTTCTTCATTGACACCCACCAAGTTCTTTTTGTCCGGTTCAGGGAAATTAAGCTTCACATAGAACTACTCCCAGAAGGCCACTTCAACTGTACAATAGGGCTGGTGCCCAGACAATAACAGATGAAAGGAAGTCTATGCATGTATACTGAGATAGGTAAAGAAAGCAAACCCCATATGACCTCCTCTACTATAGGGGTATAGGTTTGCAAAATGCTTTGATTTTATTTGCTAGTTCAAAGTCTTACAACAACCTTTACAACAACTTCACTTATCATTAATCCCTTATCTGTAAAACTGTTTTACAGATAAGGAAATTGAGGTTTAGGAGATTTTAATTGATGAGTAATGTCAATCAATTTGGACCAACATCTCCTTCATTATAAGTCCAGAACTCTATGGATAGAGCACCAGCCCTGGAGTCAGGAAGACAAATGTTCAAATCCAACCTCAGATACTTGACACTCACTAGCTGTGTGATCTTGGGCAAGTCACTTAACCCTGATTGCCTTACATCCAGGGCCAATTCCAGCTATCTTGATTCATATCTAGTCACTAGATCCAGTTGGCTTTGGAGGAGAAAGTGAGACCAGTAACTCAGCACAGCACCCCCTCACTCAAATGCAATTCACTTGCTTGTCGTGACATCACTTCCTCTAATTCATGGTCTTCTTTTTTTTTTTTTTAAGATTTTTCAAGGCAATGGAGTTAAGTGGCTTGCCCAAGGCCACATGGCTAGGTAATTATTAAGTGTCTGAGGCCAGATTTGAACTCAAGTACTCCTGACTCCAAGGCCAGTGCTCTATTCACTGCACCACCTAGCTGCCCCCATGGCCTTCTTCAAGAACAAAGGACAAACATCATCATCTTTATGCTGCCTCTTAAACACATGTGTTATGTATGGTGTATGAAGTTTTCCAGGAGGAAGGCACCTGTGGTATGAAGACTTTTTCAAGGTTGCTCATCTACCTTTGGTATCATCTGGCATTCAACTCTCACCTGTGAATCCAAGAAGCTATAGTATGTGGAGCTACCACAATCTGGTGTACCATCTAGACTGTAGGTAATCAAAGCTTCAGATACAGTGATATGTTAGGAAGATGTCTACTTCAAGCCTGTGAAGACTTCTCCCAGCAGATGAGAATGGGCAGATGAGAACAATTTGTTCAAATGACCTTGAACCTGGCTGAAGCAAGTGCTATGGCATACATAGATTTTGGTCAGATATCAGAGATGCCAAGGTTCATCCACTGCATCCAGGGTCATCACCAGTCATCTTAACTTTTGTCTTGCCACTAGACTTTGATGATTTTGGAAGAGAGGGTGAGATTGATGACTTTTCATAACTCTGCCTCACTTAAATTCACTTCACACAGGAGTCACTACATCAACCTTATGTCATTGGTCCTCTTCGAATATGAAGGACAACAGCAACATGCATCATATCATATAAATCTAAACACAGAAGCTATTAGAAATCCTTTGGAGTCAGGAACTATGCTCATGAATGTTCTAGGTGGCACAGTGACTATATGTCTGGGTGTAGACAGGAAGGCTTGAATTCAAATCTGAACCTCAGAACTTACTAAATATATGACCCTAAGAAAGAATGTAACCACTGTCTGACTCAGTTTCCTCATCTGTATAATAGGGAAAATAACAGCACCTACCTTGAAGTGTTGCTGTGAACTTTAAGATTATTATTTGCAAAATGCTTAATATTGTGCCTAGCACATTAAGTGGTGCCAAATAAATGGTGGATGAAATTTATTACTATTATTACATTCATCAGTCACTCCAGCTGTCCTTCTTTTTATGCCCTCCCTCTCCTAACCCCTGCCTCTGTATGGACATCTAAGCAACTACCAGCACTATTCTTAGTGGATTCAGTAGAAATGTGCTTTCCTTAACTTAGGGTATTCCCAAAGAATAGTGGAAGTAAAAAGTGTAGAGACTAAAGTAAACCAAACTTACTCCAGAGAGTTGAAAAGATCCTACTAAAACATTGTTCTAGTCATTTCTAGAGGTATCATTGACACATTTACCACGTTGATATATTTCCTTAAAAATGTTTGGTATTAATACCTAAAGCTTTCTTGAATGAATTTTTGAGCTCCAGGGATTGCTGGGTTTCTTCCTCTGACCAGTTGTATGACTATGATTAAAATTTCCTCATTAAAATGTAAATTCTCTATTTTATAAAGTAAATAATCATCCCTATTCTTTAATAAATCTGGGTTTTCATACATTTAAATAGGCTTTACTCTAAAACTGTCCATGTAAAAATCTATCCACCATTCATTATAGATCCTATAAAACTGACAAGAGCTTAAAATATTATTTAATGACAAAGAACACGTAGCCATAATTAAAAAGGGTGGAGATATAAATGCCACTAAAATTTCTAGCTGCCTCCAAGGTTCCACTCATGTCATTTATTTCTCATCCCCCTAGTTATTAATGCTCTCTCCTTCTCAAATCATCATAAATATCTACTCGCATGTCCTATCCTGTCCAAAGAATATGAGACTCTTGAGCAAAGAGACTGGTATCTGATTTGTTTTTGAATTCTTATTACCTACCACTGGACCTTGAATAGAGAAGACACTTGAAAAATAATTGTTGGATTGGGAAAAAACTAAAGAATGTAACCTCTTTGAGAGCAGAAATTATTTCATTTACTATATATGTTTATTCCCAGTACTGAGCACAATACTAGACAAATGCTTGTTGCTTCTAGCCCTGAGACATGGTTTACTTCATTAAATGTAGTCTATCTATGGGCAGACAGTAGTTTGTCTGAAAAAGAACAGAGGGCTTCAGTGGATTGAAAGTTCAGTATGAACCAACATAGATGTGAACTATGATAACCAAAAAGAGCCACGTGTGGGTTAAGGGTTTGCATTAAGAGAGGTGAAAATTGTAGGAACATTTGAACTTTCAAGATCTTCTAATAACAAAAAGTCATTAAGTATCTACTATGTGCCAGCCACCATGCTAAGTGTTAGAGACACAAAAAAGCAGAGGCCCCACCCTCAAAAAACTCGCAGTTTAATTAGGGAAGAAACATGAAAAACGAATTATAAACTAGATATTGTTCAGCTATGTCTGACTCTTCCTGACCCCATTTGAGGTTTTCTTAGCAAAGATATTGGACAGGTTTGTCATTTCCTTCTCCAGTTCATTTTTATAGATGAGTAAACTGAGGAAAACAGGGTTAACTGGCTTGTCCACACAGCTATAAGAGTCTAACTAAGAGACCAAATTTGAACTCATGAAGATGAGAATTCCTGATTCCTGGTTCACTGCTCCATCCACAGTGCCATCTAGCTTCTCCTAAAAAAGATGTAGATACGAACAACTAAGAATAATCTCAGAACACTAAGATTAAGAAGGACTGGGAAAAGGTTTCTTTCAGAAGGTAAGATGTGTAATACTTTTACTATTCACAAAACACTTCTCTGTTAGCAAGTCTATAGAGTTCAGCTTTTCCCAACCACAGGCCCAGTGGTTTGTCCACCCTATTATGCTGCCCCCATTCTCAAGTCTATCCCCTCCCTTTAAAAATCAAACAATCAATCAATAAACATTTATTAAACACCTACTATATTTTAGGTTCTGTGCTAGCAATGGAAACATAAGTGAAAGAATAAAACAATATCTATTATGTTGGAGTTTACAAAGGAGAAGACAAACAGTACATATATAACTACTTGAGAATTTATCAGATTTGATTTTTCTCAGCAAAGCTAATAGGAACTGGGCCTGCTTTGTGTAGGGAACGGTGTCTGTTCCCTCTCCTGCCCCTCTACGAAATGTTCAACTTGGACAATAAAAGGGAGAAAACAGGCAAGTTTTCCTTCAGAATCAGAGATGGAAAATTTTCCATTTTAAAAAGGACTAAATCAGGGAGAATTATGTCATTGCATTTATAAGGGTGATAAATAACACCTGGAAAGGTGATCAGGGGATCTGCAGGTGGCACCAAACAAGGAGAGGTTGAAGACACAGAAGCTGCTTAAACTTAGGGGGCAAGATTTTGCCATATTCAAATATTTTCAGGTCTGGCTGGAAGAAGAAAGTCTATGTTAGCTTGCAAAATCAAAAACATGCATGGCATGGAAATTTCAGCTATAAGCAGAAACTTGCTGATAAAGCATTGAAAAAGTGGAGTGAGGTACCTTGAGAGATGGTAGCTTACTCATCATAAGCAGAGGGTGACTGGTGGCAAAGAATGCTGTAGATGTCACTCTTGACAAGAGGGATGAGTTGAACTAGTTGCCTTCTGAGATCCCTTTTGATCCAGAAATTCTCTGAATGATGACAAATAACAACTAAGCACTATGTTCTATGACCCTCCAATATTAATATAAAATTCAAATCTAGTAGAAAATTTCATTTAATGCCATAGTCTCTCCAGCTGAATGTCATAAAGCATATTATCCTTTTCTAGAACAAGAAGATACTTTAGAAGATGCATAGTCCAAGGTTGTCATGATCATTAGGGCCTTCACAGGGTTGACATTCTATTATAGAATTTCTCATCTTCCTTCTTTTTTAAGTTTGTTTTCATTTTTTAATACTTTGCTATACAAGACAGTTGGGTAACTAAATAGCACAGTGGGTAAGAGCACCAAGTGTAGAATTGAGAAGATTCATCTTCCTCAGTTCAAATCTGGCCTCAGACACTAGTGAGCAAGTCACTTAATCCTGTTTGCCAGTTTCCTCATCTGTAAAATGACCTGGAGAAGGAAATGGCAAAACACTTGATATCTCTGTCAAGAAAATCCCAAACAGGATCATAAAGAATGACATGACTTAAAATGACTCAATGAAAACAACAACAAAATAACAAACACAAATATTATATCCTAACCATTCAAAAGCCCTCTAATATTCTAAGTGGTATCATGAATAGAGCCCTGGATTTGGTATCAAGAAGACTTAAGTTCAAATCCTGCCTTAAATACTTATTATGTGTGACCCTGAGAAAATCACTTAATCTCTTTCTTCCTTTGTAAAATGGTGATTATAAAAGCACCTGCTTCCTAAGATTGATTTGAGGATAAAATTAATATTTGTAAAACATTTTGAAAACCTTAAAATGCTATTATAAATGCTAGCCATAATTATATTTATTTATTTATTCTCTGCCTCTTCTTCAGAGGCCATCTAATCCAATCCCTCACTTTAATTAAGGTCTAGGGAGAGCAAGAAACTTGCTTTAGGGGCAGAATGTTAAATAACAGTACCAGGATTTGAACCCAGGTTCTTTGCTTCCAAGTCAGTGTTTTTCTCATTTTCCTACATTTTTTATAGTAAGCATTTTATTAGCTCCATTTGTGCTTCCCCATGTCATCTTCTTGAAGGACCATTACAACTTTTTCATATGGGGCTCTACAGTAGCAGGGTAAACCACCACAGAAACATCACAAATCTTTTCCATTTCTTATTGTTTCATCCTTCCAGTTCCATCTGAAAGTGCTCTGATCTAGCTAGGTCTTAACCAACTTTCTCCTGTCAAAATACAAAACTGTAATTTTTTTGTGACATTGTTTTTGATACTGTATACTTTCTTCCAAATATCTTCTTTTTTAATTTTTTGGTTATTTATTTTATATTATTACAATAATCTTGTTATGAGAGTAAACAAAAATCCCCCCACCCCCAGAAAATGAGAAACCTTAAGAATAGTGAGAGAGAGAAAAAAATGTGCTTTAGTCTGTGTTCAGATTCCAATGACTCTGTCTCTGGGATGAATTGCTTTCTTTATCATTAGTCTACCAAAGTAGTTCCTTCAATATTTTTCCCACAGTTGCTATTACTAGCTGTATTTCCCTCTACTCTGTTCCATCCCACTCTAATCTATTCTTCTCTCTCTCCTTTCATCCTGTCCCTGTTCAAAAATGTGTTGTATCTGGGTACCCTCTCCCACGATCTTCCCTCTCTCCTATCACCTACGCCCCCTGCCCTCCCCCCATTCCCCCTTATCCCATCCCTTCCTTCTCATTTTTCTCTAGGGTAAGATAGATGTCTATGCCCTATTAAGTGTGTTTGTTATTTCCTCTCTGAACCATTTCTGATGAGAATGAAGGCTCACTCATTCCCCCTCACCTTCTCCCATTCCACTCCATTGAAAAAAAGCTTTTTCTTGACTCTTATATGAAATATTTTAGTCCCTTTTTCCTCTCCTTTCTCTTCCTCCTAGTACTTTCCTTTATCACCCATTGACTCCAACTTTTTACTATATTATACTATTATATTCAGCTCCTTCCTGTGCCTTGTCTATATATGCTCCTTCTAACTGCCCTTATAAATGAGAAAGTTCATATGAGTTATCAGTATTTTTTTTCCATGCAGGAATACAAACAGTTTATCATGAAGTTCCTCATAGTTAATCCTTTTTGTCCATCCCCTCTATGGTTCACCTGAGTCCTGTACTTGAAGATCAAACTTTCTGTTCAGCTCTGGTTGTTTCAATAAGAAATTTTGAAATTCCCCTGTTTCATTGAAAATTCATCTTTTCCCCTGAAAGAGGATGTTCAGTTTTGCTGGGTAGTCAATTCTTGGTTGTAAACCAAGATTTTTTGCCTTCCAGAATATCATATTCCAATCCCTATGAGCTCTTAATGTAGATACTGCCAGATCCTGTGTAATCCTGACTATAGAGCCACAGTAGTTGAATTGTTTGTTTCTGGCAGCTTTTAGAATTTCCTACTTGACTTTGGAGTTTGGGAATTTGACTATAATATTCCTGGAAGTTTTTCTTTTGAGATCTCTTTCAGGAGGTGATGGGTGAATTCCCTCAATTTCTATTTTACTTTATGCTTCTAGGATCTCAGGGCAATTTTGCTATATTATTTCTTGAAAAATGAAGTCTAGGCTCTTTTCCTGGTCAAGACTTTCAGGTAGCCCAATAATTTTTAAATTATCTCTCTTGGATCTGTGTTCAAGATTGTTTGTTTTTTCAATGAGATATTTCACATTTTCTTCTGATTTGGGGTTTTTTTTTTGGAATACCTTTATTTCTTCATGATTTCTTGAAAAGTAATCATCTTCCTTTAGTTCCATTCTGCATTTGATGGAGTTATTTTCTTCAGAGAACTTTTTATCTCCTTTTCCAACTGGCCAATTATGCTTTTTAAGGCATTCTTCTCCTCATTTGCCTTTTTGTATTGCTTTTTCCATTTGGCCTAAACTTTTTTTTTGGTTTATGGTTTGTTTTTTTTTTTTGGCAAGGCAATGGGGTAAAGTGGCTTTCCCAAGGCCACACAGCTAGGTAATTATTAAGTGTCTGAGGCCATATTTGAACTCAAGTACTCCTGACTCCAAGGCCAGTGCTCTATCCACTGCGCCACCTAGCCACCCCCTCTAAACTGGTTTTTAACATATTATTTTCTTGAGTATTTTTTCACCAAGTTGCTGATTTGGTTTTCATGATTCATCACTCTCATTTTCTCCTCCCAATTTTTCCTCTACCTCCCTTAATTGCTTTTCAAAGTCTTTTTTGAGCTCATCCATAGCCTGAGCCCATTTTCTATTTTCTTGGAGGTTTTGGATACAGAAACCTCAATTTTGTCATCTTCTGAATTTTCCATGGGACCAAAGTAATTTTCTAAGGTCAGATTCTTCTTCTTCTTCTTTTGTTTGTTCATTTCCTCAGCCTATGATTGATTTACCACACTTCCAAGGCTTTGGGGGGGTTTTGGGACACCCCACTGGGACCTTAATTCCTCCAAGGCCTTTTGAGAGGCTATGACTGCTCTCTTGCCTGTGCTATGATATGTGGATGACCACAAGTACTCCCCTTTGCCTTGGAGCTATGAGGAGAGTCCTGCTTGGCTATGATAATCTGGAAGCCCAAACTGCAAATTGAATTTGGGTGTGGGCAAACAACTGATTGCTCACCTAGGGAGAGCAGAGGGACCTCTGTAGTCTCCCCTGACCCCCTTACCATCTGTGGGTTGCTCACTAGTGGTGTAGACTGGCTTCTCCAGTTCCCATGCAAGTTCTCACCACAGGGCTGCTCTGAGGGCATTCATTCTGCACTCACTATGGTGTGGCATAGTTCTCTCACCACCCCTTCAAGCTGTTCCTAGTGATCCCTGAGCCAGGAGGTCTGGAAATCATCCCCTCTTCCATGGACCCAGGAGCCCCCAGGGATCTATGTACTCAGTCCAGCTGAGCTGCAGCTGTGGCTGTGGCTGCAGTTGTGCTTGCAGTGGCTTTTCCCAAGTGAAACAGACCTTTCCCACAGAACTTCTAAGTTGTCTTGGACTGGGAAATTGTATCACTTAGTCTTTCTGTTGGTTCTGCTTCTCCAAAATTTGACTAGAGTCATAATTTGGTGGCTTTTGGAGTTTTTTAGGGAAAGGGTTTCCAGGAATTGCTGTCTTCATGCTACCATCTTTACTCTGCTTCCCCCTCCCCCTCCCAAAAAATTTCTTCTTAAAGGACAAATAGTGTGCAGAATTCTTTGGCCTCCTAATGCTGAATTCTGATTCATAATTTTGAACATTTTCTGACCATCTCCCTATGTATACTTCTACTATAAAGTTCCTTATTATAGTGACATTTGTTGACTTAATTTTAGGATCTTGTCATGTTCTTCCTAGAATTGCTTTACTTAATCAACCCCTAAAACAAATGTATGTGCCCACCTTTTTAGCTACATTCATCATAAATACTAGAAGTTGAATGATTAAAATTCCCATGAAATTATGTTTTTGATTGCTTTTGGAGATAGGGTTATCATTCATTTGGACTGTAAATAGTTGTTTATATATAGTCATTCCCCCTCCCCACCCCCATTAGAATAGGAGTTCTTTGTGAGAAGGGACTTTTGACTTTCTTTGTATCTCCAATTCTTCATACAATTTATGACATATAACAGGTGCTTAATAAATACTTACTAACATTGAAACCAGCTGCACCAACTCTAGTATTCATCTCTTAAAGGAGAAATTTTCCATAGAGCTATAATATTTTTACGTCTTTTGAAAGCTTCTTGTCTAGGGAAATGATCCACATAGAAACAGTTTAGTTCCACTGATCAAAGGTGATTAGTAGACTTCCTTTGTGGTAAAGAAATAGAAGTTAAATTATGTATTCAAGGGCAAGTTCAGTGATAAAGATTTTTTAATGCATCATGAACTAAATGGTTAGTCAATATTAGCTTTAACAATGGTTTCACAATCAAAGAAGTGAACCATCTCCAAGATGATAGAGTCCTCCAGGGTCCACATGCTACCATGAATTCAGGTAGTAGTCATGGTGATAGGAAATCAAAAAGATCAGAAAAAGCTGTATGATGTAAGAGTTTTTATTTCCCCACAAGTGGGGAAAATCCCAATGGAATCATTTCTAGAAATAGGGAAGAAAGAATTTTTTTATGTTTATTCAATTTGTTTGCTTTCTCCAGCCTAGGTTTCTACTGGTCATTTCTCCATGAAGGATTTTTGGAAAGACATGAACAAAAATAAACAGAATGAAAATATGTAAAAGGATTGCAATCGGTTCAGCTAAATGGAATTCCTACCTTGATAAGGTCTTGGATCCATCAAAGTCAGTCTTTTACAAATATTGACAGTGTCAAGACACATACATTCAAACTTTTCCTGTCTCACTTCTGTGGGTCCTGAGTAAATTTACACAGAGGGAATTCACAATGGTTGATATCTGGATGTATGTTGTCCTCACACCCCATTGAACATGAAACCTTTGTAAAGAACACCAGCCATATGAGGAATGCACCATAAATTATAAGCTATTTAGGTGGAGATGGTAGAGATTGGTTTGAAGTTAATGTCTAAGGTAATTGAAAACTGACTGGTGTGACAGATGTGTGGTCAAAATATCAGGCAATTATATCATTCTGGGACCACCAGAGAATATGTTTGATACTTAATTTCATGAGAACTGGTCTACTATTAAAATGCCTCATATACAAGGATCATTACCCACTTGGGGTATAAGTGAATATGTTGTGCTTGAGGGCTGAATGAGTTCATTCTGTGATAACAACCTTAGATAAAATTTATAACTTCCAATTTCCTCAAATTCTTGTCTGTAAGCATTTTACTACTTCAGGTCACAAATAATGTGATGCTAGAATGGAGAATCATCCCTAAGGTCGTTCCCAGTGCAAAAATTCTTTGAAACTATAATGTTGATGTAGTGTGGATTATCACCTATTGAATCTCATGAGTGTTAGATATAAAACTCTATAGCTCCAGAGAGAAAGATTCCCACCTGTCCTTTTTTAAAAAATATTCATTTATTCTCATTTTGTACAAATAATGTTTTTATACATTAATAAAATATTCTTGTTTAAGAGTAAACAAAATACACCCACCCCCCAAAAATATAGACTCACTTCAGCAATAAAGTAAAAGGGAGAGAAAAAAATTAAAATTAAAATTTTAAAAATAGTAATAATTGTAGGTATGGCCAGGTGGCACAGTGGACGGAGCACCAGCCCTGGAGTCAAGAGCACCTGGGCCCACATCCAGCCCCATACACCCAACAATCACCCAACTGTGTGACATGCAAGCCACCCCAACCCCACTGCCCTGCAAAATCCAAAAAAAAGGAAAAAAAAAGACCCAAAATAAAATAAAATAGTAATAATAGTAGGGGCAGTTGGGTGGCGGACAGAGCACCGGCCCTTGAGCCAGGAGCACCAGGGTCCAAATCCAGCCTCAGATACCCAGCAATCACCCTGATATGCGGCCCCAGGCAGGCCACCCAGCCCCATTTGCCCTGCACCCCCCCAAAATAATAATAATTAAAAAAATGTGCTTCAGTCTGTGTTCCAACACCACCAACTCTGTTACGGGTGGATCACATTCTTTATGATAAGTCCCTCACAAAAGTTACTTCCATATTTTTCCACAGTTGCCTTTGCTGGTCGCAACTCCCTCCTTTTGTATTTCTCTACTACCATGTACTATATTTTCTCTCTCCTTTCTCTCTGACTCTGCTGTAGGGTAGCTGAGTGACACAGCAGACTGATCCCTGGCCCTAGGGCCAAGAGGCCCTGAGCCCTGATACCACTACTTAGGCCCAGCATCCATCTGACCACTCTTCCCCCATGGTCCATGCTCTCCTCCATCATTCACATCTCCATCCCTTCCCCCTGCCCCCCCCCTTACTCTAGATGTCTATACCCCATTGAGTATATATGCTGTTTCCTCTCCTAGCCACCTTTGATGAGAGTGAAGATTCCCTCATTCCCCCCCTTGCCTTCCCCCTTCCATATCATTGCAATATCATTGTAATAAAGAAAAATCTTATTATATGAAATATCTTAGCCTATTCCCCCTTTCCTTTTTCTTTCTCCCATTATATTTCCCTTTTTCCTATTGACTCCATTTTTACACCATATTTTATCTTCAAATTCAGTTTTCTCCTGTTCTTCATCTATAAAAGCTCCCTCTACCTGCTCTATTAACTGAGAAGGTTCATATGAGTATTATCAATGCCATTTTTCTATACAGGAATACATGCAGCTCATCATCATTAAGTCCCTCATATTTTCCCCTTCTCCTCCAATCTCTATGCTTCACCTGAGTCTTGTATTTGAAGATCAAACCTTCTATTCAGCTCTGGCCATTCCAACAGGAACATTTGAAATTCCCCTGGTTCATTGAAAGTCCATCTTTTTCCCCCTGGAAGAGGACATTCAGTTTTGCTGGGTAGTTGATTCTCGGTTGCATTCTAAGCTCTTTTGCCTTCCTGTATATTATATTCCAAGCCCTATGAGCTTTTAATGTAGTTGCTGCTAAATCCTGTGAGATCCTGATTGCAGCTCCACAGTATTTGAATTGTGTCCTAATATTTTCTCTTTGACTTGGGAGTACTGGAACTTGGCTATAATATTCCTGGGGGTTGTTCTTTTTGGATCTCTTTCTTGGGGAGATTGGTGGATTCTCTCCATTTCTATTTTGCCCTCTGCTGCAATTTTCCTGTAGTAATTCTTTGAAAATGATGTCAAGGCTCTTTTCCTGATCATGACTTTCAGGTATTCCAATAATTTTTAAATTAGCTTTCCTAAATCTGTTTTCCATATCAGTTGTTTTTTCAATGAGATGTTTCATATTTTCTTCTAATTTTTCATTCTTTTGGTTTTGAAGTATTGAGTCCTGATTTCTCATAAATTCAGCCATCTCCCGAGTTCTATTCTTTGTCTGAAGGATTTATTTTCCTCAGAGAGCTTTCTTATCTCCTTTTCCATCTGCCCAATTCTGCTTTTTAAAGCATTCTTCTCCTCAATAACTTTTTGAACTGTTTTATCTATTTGACCTAAGCTGGTTTTCAGCATGCTATTTTCTTCAGCATTTTTTTGGATTTCCTTGACTAGGCTGCTGACTTCATTTTCATGTTTTTCCTGCATCTATCTCATTTATTTTCCCAGTTTTTCCTCTAACTCCCTCATTTGATTTTCAAAGTCTTTTTTGAGCTCTGTCATAGCCTGAGCCCAATTTCTGTTTTTCTTGGAGTCTTTAGATGCACAAGCTTGTGCTTCCTCATCTTCAGATCGAGTATTTTGATCCTTCTTGGGCTCACAGGCAAAATAGTTCTCAATGGTTTTCCTGTTTTTTCTCTGCTTACTCATTTTCCCAGCCTGAGCCTGGTTTTGGGGTGCTTCCTGAGCTTTTGGGACACTCCCACAAGGATCTCAGTGTGTGAGGCTCTGTCCTCCCTCCTGGTCTGTGAATGACCATAAGCGCCCCCCTCTGCCACGGGATGAGATGAGGGAGCCCTGCTGTTCTATGGGGGGGGGGGGCCTAGACTGCGATCAGGATATGAATGTGGTCAGAACCCCAGGGACAGAGGACACAGCTGGGCAGTCTCTCTCTCTCTGCTCCCTAGGCTCTGGGGGCTCCTGCTTACTGGCTTCTGCTTTCTGCTCCTGGATCTGAGCTGCTGTGCAACCATGTTGCTTGCTATGTGCCCTGAGGGCTAGGCTTCATGTGCTTGCTCTGGCAGAGGTCCCCCAGCCATTCCCCCAAGGTGTGCCCGATGCTCCCCAGGGCATAGGGCAGGAAACTACCCCGCTTCTGTGAGCCAAGGCTCCCAGCACCCTGGGGCTGCCTCCGGGAGGCTGAAGTTCTTTCGCTCTGGCAGGCCGCCCCTAGAACCCTAGGGAGCAGAGGCTTTCTGCTCTTTTTCAGGTTACCTTGAGTAGGAGAACTGCCTCACTGGGTCCCTCTGTGGGTTCTGTCTCTCAAAAATTTAGTTAGAGTCCTTAGTTTAGAAGTTTTATGAGAGAGAGCCTAAGAGATGATCCTCTCTTGTAGTCATCTTGGCTCCCCTGCCCTTTTTTTTCTAAGCAGTCTTTTTTAACAGTAAAACATAGACTACATAATAAAAATTTTCCAATAATGTGTGTTCAGTATTTTTCTTAACAAAATTCTCGTGTCTGGAGCACAGATCTTATTTAAAGAAATTTGTGCTGTTCTGGGGACCATCAGCATTATTGGGGATATAGAAATATTTTCTAGAAGATATAGAAGGACAAGAGACTGCCTAGGAAACAGGATGCAGATTGCCTTAGTGGGAAGAAAAGTTATGCTTTGCATAAATCTGTATGATTAAATATTTTTATAATTTTTATTAATAAGAATTTTTCCTCTCCCTCCCAGCACACAATTGAAAAAAAATGAAAAACAAATCCTTGTAGCAAATATGCATAGTCAAGCAAATCAAATACACTTAGTCCAGCAAAATAAATTCCCATACTGGTTAGGTCCAAAAATGTATATCTCCTTCTGAATCTCAAGTCTATCACTTCTCTGTAAGGAAGTGATAAATGTTTCATCACTGGTCCTCCAGAATCATGGTTAGTCACTGTGCTAATCAGAGTTCTAAATTTTCAATACTGTATGCTCTTGCAATGTTCTTATAGTATGAATCATTTTCCTGGTTCTTCTTACTTTGCTCTGATTCATCTTCTTTTTCAAAATTTATTTAACACAATGGGGTTAAGTGACTTGCCCAAAGCAATTATTACATGTCTGAGTCTCGATTTGAACTCAGGTCTTCCTGACTCCAGGGCTAGTGCTCTATCCACTGCCCCACCTAGCTGCCTCCACCCTCCCTGAATCATCTTCTTTGTCATTTCTTATGGCATAATAGTGTACTTTTACCTGCATATACTATTAATGAATTAGTCATTCCCTAATTGATGAGTCTCCCATTTAGTTTCCAAGGTTTTAACACTACAAAAAGAGGTAGTATTAGTATTTTAAAACATAATCTCCATGTGGTATAGGCCTAGTAGTGTTATTAGCAGGTCAAAATGTTTGCACAGTTTAGTGACCTGGGCCATAGTTTGTGGTAATATTTCCAAAAAAATAAGACTCTTGTTCAGAAAGTAGCTGATTTTTGATTGGTAGGCTTGGTAAATAGGAATCAGTCTTCCAAACATAGTAGAAAAAGTACACTTAAACTGCAGATAGAAGACATAATGCATACAATGTAGGACTTGGAGTCAGGAAGACATCTCCCTGAGTTCAAATCAAGCCTCAAACTGTTCTGTGTGACCCTGGATGAGTCATTTTATACTATTTGCTTCAATCCCTCATCTATAAAATGAACTAGAGAAGGGAATGTGAAATCATTCCACCATATTTTAAGAAAACCCCAAATGTAGTTATAAAGAGTTGAACGTAACTGAAAAAAATTATTGAACAAAAATAACAAAATGTTAGCCCAAAATGAACATAGACATTATGACTAAAAGTTCCCTTCAAAGGATCACAAAGTTGAAACTGGAAGAGATTTTTGGTAGGTAATCTAGTTCAATCTCCTGATTTTACAAAGGAAGAAATTGAAGCCCAAAGAGGTTATGTGACTTGCCAAAGGTCACACAGTAATTAGAAAGAGCATTTGAACTAAGGTCATCTAACTATAAATTCAACATAATTTGAATTGAATCACACTGCCTCCCTACTACTCAATGGTCTATAATTTCATCATGAAATCTCCTTCCATCAATATAGATCATAGCTTTCATGAATTGCTATAACTGAAAAAAGTCATCAAATAGTGACCAGCTTCTTGATAATGAGCTGCTCTCCAGTTGTTTACTTGACAAACACAGCTCTTCACTAGGCATTTACCTGAAGTCCTTCTAGCATGACAAGTACTGCCAGAGCTTATACTACACTGCACTAGCCCTTGAGAAACTGGATGCATAATGGAAAGCAATTTGGGACCATATGCCAAGAGTCACTAAATAGTACCTGCTTTCTGACCCAGAGATATCATGCATAGACCTATGGTCCCAAAGAAATCAGAGAATGAAAAAAAGATCCTAGATGTACAAAAATATTTATAATCGTTTTCTTATAGTGATGAAGACCTGAAAACTAAGGGGGTGCTCATCAGTTGGGGAATGACTGAATAAATTAAGGTGTATTAATGTAACAGAATACTATTGAGTGTAGGAAATGAAATAGATGAATTTCCAAGGATAGTGAGAAGAGCTCTATGGATTTATGCAAAGCAAAGTGAGTAGAACTAAGACAACAATTCACAAAATAAAATAAAATAACTTTGAAAAGCTGAAAGAACTCATCAATCCAAACATAAACCAGAATTTCATAGTATTAAAAAGGAAGCCACCTGCCCACCTCCTGCAAGAATGGAGAATGATCATAATGTTTTTGGACATGGTCAATATGGGAATGTGTTACTTGATCATGAATATTTGCTTATGATGGCTTACTTTTTTAAAACTTAATTTACTTTTAAAAATTAATTTAATTTTCAGGGTGGCTAGGTGGCGCAATGGATAAAGCACCGGCCCTGGAGTCAGGAGTACCTGGGTTCAAATCCAATCTCAGACACTTAATAATTACCTAGCTGTGTGGCCTTGGGCAAACCACTTAACCCCATTTACCTTACAAAAAACCCTAAAAAAATTAATTTAACTTTAACACATTTTTAAAATTAATTTTCATGTATTTTACAATTTTTAAATTAATTTTAAGTTGGAGGAAGAAAAATAAGTTCTTGATCATCAGAAGAAAATAATAAAAAAAAATTTTAAAGAGAGAATCCAGGTTCATTTCAATGCTATAATAAGAATAGAACTTCAGTGAAGGTTTGAAAAGACAAACTAGGAAAATCAGGTAGAAAAAGAAGCTTTCAAAAGCCATCTTTGAATAGGAGCACGTGTTCCTTAAAATGAAGAAAAACAAGGGAAATAATTCCTGAATATTCCCCTAAATAATTGACTCAAATAATATTTCGTTTGCCATTTGATCAATAATGAGAGAATACTGAGGCGAGATGAGGGTGAAAGATGAATCTAGGCTAAGTGAAAAGTCAGGACCTGGAGAAATGAACCCAGGCTTGAAGGCTTTGGCAGTTCTGAAAGTTTGAAATGGGTATAAGATCTGTCCATCCAGGAGTGCATTTTCAGGCATGGACTGAGGATATGATGGCCATGTTTAACACACTGAATGTATATACAGATAGGTTATATTACCAGTTAGCAGATGATCAGTATAATTTGCTATTATATCTAATATCCATGCATGTCATTAACAAAAATGTCCTTTATGAAAAGCCCTGAAAATTGTAAATAAAATAAACCCAACATAGTCACACCATAAGCCTCATATAGTTAAAAAAAAAAAGGCCAGCATTGGGTTTAAAGTCAAAGTATCAATCCCAGCTGTGTGACTTTAGGCAAGCCATTTCTTTCAGCTTCCTTAACTCTAAAATAAGGGGGCTGCAATAAATATCCTTTCTGGTTCTAAATCTGTGATCTGAGGAGAAATCAAACCTCTGGATACAAACCCTAGCCATTTCATTCTAGAAAGGTCACTCTTTACCTCAGAGAGGATACACTTTTTAAGACTGCTTACCTTGAAGGCACAAAAGGATCCCTAGCTGAACTGTGATGATTCTTGGAGCAATTAGACTTGGATTGCTCAGTTTTTGTGGAATACCATGTTAAGATAATGAATTTGAAGTCATAGAAGACTTGAGTCTAAGTCTTAACTCTGGCACTTATTAACTATGTGACCTTGAGTGAGTCACTTCACTTCTTCATGGCTTGGTTTCTTCACTGATAAAATATGGGGATTGGACTTGGACTAGACAGCCTCCAAGTTTTCTTCCAGCTCCAAATCTGTAGTCTCTGACCTACAGGAAGGTTATGTCATTGTGGTTCACAGAAGGTAAATATCTTTCTATGAGTGTGTATGAAAATGCTTTAAGTTTGGAAAAAAATCTTTGAGATCAGAAGATGGGTGACTTTAAAAAATTAGCAGTATGATAAGACCATGCTATCTAGCTCATCCTGAATTACTCTTCATGCCCCTCCATGAGTTTGTGTATGATGTCTTTGAGGTCTACCCAACATGGGGGCTTTCTCATGTTTAAACAAGCAAACAAGGGAGTCTTCTATCACACTAGATATGAACTTTTGTGGAGGAATTAAAGAAAGAGATGACTAGTAAAATAACACAATATTTGTTCAAAATAGCTATTTGTTCAAAAAAGCTACTACAAAAATAGTCTGATTATTCTTCTGTAGCATTGATTCACATCTGCTAATATACCCACCATAACACCAACATGTGTGGTCATGTCCTTGTTCCATCCTGACAAAGATTTTCTATTGATAAACATTATTTTTCTTATCCTTTTTTCAGTGTCATTCCTTTTTATGCAAGATGTGTAGCTAAAAAGCATGGATACTTATAAAAAAGTCTTTAATTAGCCTTCCATAAAAGCACTTCCCTATCTTTTTTTGGTAATGGTGAGGATTTATGAGTATGGAACAGGGGTACATTGCTAGTTTTGTGGGTTAATTTTGTTTAACTCTTTTTCACTTTCCCCCAAATTCCTCCCCCCACACACTTTCTTTTTCATTCTTTTTCCCAAGGAAAAGTTAATTTGGATAGATGTATTTGGAAAAGAAAATAATATAAAAGATAAAAGCAGTAAGACAAGAATTAATTAATCCTCTGGTATATATTTTCATAGTATTTTTTCTTCCCTGGTGATATTGCAATGAAAATAACTTGGTTATATAAAATGGTTTATTGATACTTTATCTCTTTCTTGCATCAGCATAACTTCCCAATGATTTTCCCTTTCCCATACTAATGAACCCTCTCTAGAAACAAAAAGGTGCAACTGAGGAAGATGAACCAGCATATTGGTCACATCTGAGGAGAGGAAGGAAGGGGAGGGGAAAATAGGAAAGGACAGAAGACAGAACAGGACAGAAGAGGAGAGCAGAGGAGAAGAAAAGGGAAGAGAGGAGAGGAGAAGAAAATTGTGTGTTTGACCAAAAGTCCTCTGGAGTCAAGGAAATGGGAAACCATTCCAATAACCTTTGTCAATAGTCCCATGGACAAATATCCATGGAGTCACAAAATATTAAACTTAATGAATAATTGAACAATAATTAATGAAGAACTCTTAATGCTTCTGATATTTACTAATTATGGGACCATTCGCAAGCCATTTAGCCTTTCTGAGATTCAGTTTCCTCATCTGTAAAATAGAGATAATATCTGTAGTCCCTATTTCACAGGATAATTATAAAGTTCAAATGAAATGATGTATGAATAGCATCTACAAATTTTAAAACACTATACAGATGTCACTTGCTACTGTTGTTGATGATGGTTTATTATTATTAATGGACAGACCAGGACAATATAGAGAGATGTTATGACCTTCCTCTTTCTGGAAATCATTTTTCCACTAATGTAGTATAAAATTATATATGTTTTCTTGGCAGCCATTTCAATCAAACTCACTGCATTTGTATCAGCTAAAATTGCCAAGACTTTTTGATGTGAGAACTTTGCATATCACTACACTATTTAATCTCAGTTTTTCAGATTGCGTTTTTTCAGATTTCATTCTAACTTTTTCAGGGTTGTTTTTGTTTTCATCTTCTACCTTTTAGCTACTTTTTCCAATTTTGCATTATCAACAGATTTTATAAGAATGTCCAAAAATCTCAAATAGAACAGGACTGAGGGCAGAACTCTAAAGTGTATCTTTACAACTTTCCCTTCTATTAATCATCAATATTTGGGAACGTTCAGTTCCAACTCCTTTTTATCATGCAGTCCATATTTTTCCATCTTGTCCACAAAGTAATAATATGAGATTTTTTTAATTGCCTTTCTTCAATCTCAACATAGTATGTATGTAGCATTTCTTTGATTTAATGTGTTGGGGCTTTTTAAAACACGGTATATACCTTTGAAATCACTGAGCAGAATTGGCTGCAAAACTAGCCTAAAGAGTATCAACCTCTCCCCATTTCATTTTATAAATGAGAAAACTAACATTCAGAAGTGTGAATAGCACTAGATTTGTAAGCAAAATATGTTCTGAATCTTGACTCGACTAAGTTTGACTTCTTCATTTGTAAAAATAAATGGTAGATTAAATGACCTCTAAGATCCTATCTATCTACACTACAATAAATTATTTGCCTTAGTCACATAGCTACTCAATAGGAAAACTGGGACTCTAACCTTTCCTTATGAGTCCTAGAACAGTATTCATACAGTATGCCAAGGTAATGACCTAAGGCATCCTGTAGATAGAGGGAAAAGCTGACCTTAGGAAATTGGTAAAGATAACTGAATAAGAGCAAGGAGGAAAGTCCAGTGTTCTCCCACAACCACTCCAACAAAAATTGAAGAGGAATACCAGGTTGAGTTGCTTTTTAGTCATTTTCAGCTGTGTTTTTCTGTTCATAATGCCTTTGGAGTTTGGTGGGTTATTATTTTTGGCAAAGATATTGGAATGGTTTGACATTTCTTTTTTTTATTTTTAAGGTTTTTGCAAGGCAAACGGGGTTAAGTGGCTTGCCCAAGGCCACACAGCTAGGTAATTATTAAGTGTCTGAGACCAGATTTGAACCCAGGTACTCCTGACTCCAGGGCTGGTGCTTTATCCACTATGCCACCTAGCCGCCCCTTTGACATTTCTTTCTTCAGTTTTTTTTACAGATGAGGAAATTGAGGTAGACCTCATTGAGTGACTCACCTAGGGTCACACAGTTAGTGTTTGATTTGACTTCCAGATCTGACATTTTATCCATTAGCTGCCCCAGAATGAGTACTGAACAGAAAATTCAAGAAGAAATCACAGTGGGTCATTTTTCACAAGAGACATCCAAAAACCTGCAGACACTAGCAAGGAGGTTAAAAGTCTTCCAACAGGGGCGGCTAGGTGGCATAGTGGATAAAGCACCAGCTTTGGAGTCAAGAGTACCTGGGTTCAAATTTGACCTCAGACACTTAATAAATTACCTAGCTTTATAGCCTTGGGCAAGCCACTTAACCCCGTTTGCCTTGCAAAAACCTAAAAAAAATAACAAAAAAGAAAGTCTTCCAACAAGGGGATTGGGCATGGGCCTGTGTCTATGTGAGAGACAAGAGAAAGGATAATGAGTAAGTTTTCAGTTTTGTTATTATGATCTGTCATCTTGAGGTCAATGTGGACTGAGGTTGGGGCTTTCAGGGCAGGAACCATAGACCAGTAATGAGCCTATCACTCTGTCGCCCTAACCCCAGGGCAAGCTCTTGGATTCAGTCATCAAATTTGGGATGAGTCCACAGCTGAGTAACCAGGACAAGGACTATGAACCATGAATGAACCTGTAGCTCTCTTATTCTGTATCTGTAGAGCCTCCTAATTAGTTGACAAAGGGGCAGGGACTGTAGTCATCTACTTGAACTCTAACTGGAGGCAAGATTGTAGTTGCATTGCCCAAACTGAATTTGAGAGCTTACAATACTCAGACCAAGAGAGCAATGATCAGACTAAGCCCACTTACAGGGCTGGGGTGGGGGGAGGGGGAGGAGGGTAAGGTGGGGAATGAAGTGAGTGCTTTAAATTTATAGGTTAATACAGTTCTGACGTACATTGTCCTCATAGTTTGCCTTATACATCTTGACTGGGCCACAGACAAAGATGAATTTCAAAAGAGAATAATCGAAGCAAATAGAAAACTTCGTTTTCTGTTTTCATCAAGGACTCCTCCTGGATTTTCATATGCAAGATAATTGCACTGCAAATTCAGATTCAATTAATTTTATTTGTGGGTGTAAAATTCTTTATAAATGTCAAATGCAGTTAAAGTTAAAATGAAGTATGAATTTGAGAACAAATTGTAGGTATTTCCTTCTTGTAAAATCCTAACATTTCCACTTACTTTTTTGTTAAAGTTCTTGTCATTGAAACTAAATATTTAGAGTTGCATACAATAAAATACTAATGAAAGCTACAATAAAATACTAATGAAAGCTTATGATACTTTGATTGTCTGACCCCCTTGAGTTTTTCTCAGTCCCATGTAAATGTTGAACATCTTAGTGAAATAAATTGGATCCAATTTAAAAAAAAATACTAAAGCTTTAGAGGGTAAGAATTATATTTTTCAAATGAGAATTTCTAGAGGAAAGCATTAGAAGCAGAATTACTAGCTGAAAACACACATACACATACACTTATGTATATATGTATATGCACATAACAGCTCTTTTTATAGTTGCAAAGAACTGGAAAATCAATAGAGTTTGATGCCCATTAATTGGAGAATGACTAAACAAATTAAGTTATTAATATAATGGTATACTATTCTGCTCTAAGAAAAAGTGAAGTGGATGACTTCAGAATAATCTGAGAAGATCTGAAAGAACTATTATAGGGTGAAGTGAATAGAACAAGAGGAATAATTTATATAATAACAGAAACATTATAAAGGCAAACAATTTTAAAGACTTAAGAACGTTTATCAAAGCAACAATTTTGATTCTAGACAGCTGATGATAAAGTATTATAGCCACCTCCTGACAGAAAGGTGATAGAGTCAAGATCTAGAATGAATCACATTTTTAGACATGGCTAGTGTCTAAATTTGCTTTGGTTGACTATGCATATTTGTTATGAGGGTTTTATCTTTTTTCTCAATGGATGGGGGTAGGGGAAAAAGAAGAAAATTAGGACAAGGGTTCATAGAAACTATATAGAAAGGCCAAAAGGAATTACAGACAAGCAGGACAGCTTTGAAAGTTTTAGTTTGAATTTATTATATATTGTAAAATATAATCCAGTCCTACATAATAGAAATTTCCAATTTCATGTAAATTCTTTCCTTCTGTTCCACAAAAATGTTCATTTTTAAAATTAAAAATCAAATTTAAATGGGAAAAAAAATAAATGCTGACCATATTGTGAATTTCCTTTCATTCTCAAAAAGAGAGTGTGGGAGTATGTATAATAGAGAGACTTTCTATAATATTCAAATATGAGAACTCCTTGAAACTTGTGAATTTAAGAATCACAGGATTTTAGAAATAGAAAGGACCTTATAAATTTTCTAATATAATTCATTACAGATGAGGAAATTGACACATAGCTCACATAGAAACTACATGGCAAAAAAGTCTTAGAATAGATTCAATTTCTCTGAGTCCCAATCCAATGCTTCTTTCCCTATACCCTGCTACTTTAACTTCGTAATTATCTGATTCTTTGGGGGTTCAAGAGGAAGTGATTGTATGCTTTCCTAAGAGCAGGAGCAACCTAGACTAATAGAATTGGATCTAAGTTCCTATATTGGCTCCAATCACTCTTTGGTCTCATGACTTTGGACCAATCATTTAACCTTTCTAAGTTTTACAGAATCTCAAAATCTAAGAACTGGGACTCAATCATTGACAAAAATGAGATATCATTCCAATACATATCCTTGCAAGGATGTTTTGAGGAAAGTATACAAAGCACTATATAAATGTGAGCTATTTTTATTTTATTTACTAAGTTAAAAGTTCCATGAGGATAGGGATCATGACTTATCCAAATATTATATGCTTCCTACAGTATCTAACAGTGTTCTCTGCACACATGTGTACATACATACATATATATTCACATATATTCCAAATGTATATATGATATATTAAAAACAGACCCTTTCACTAAGGAAAAAATATCAGTCAAGTTATTTTCAAACATTGACCACAGTTTTGTTATGTAGCTACAATAGTCATGTCTGCATTTGTGTAAACACATATTTTAAAATATGTATAACACTGAATAATTGACTGCTAATTGACATGACTAGATGCAAGACTTGGGGTCAAGAAGACCTAAGTTCAAATCTTATTTCAAATGTTTAATAACTGTGTGTAAATCTGAGCAAATCAATTAACCTCTCTCAGTCTGCTTCCTCATCTGGAAAATGGGGGTGACCATAGCATCAACCATATAGGAGTATTATGAGATAACCTAATATGTGGCTTAAAGTGTTACATAAATTTAACAATAATTATTATAAGGATAGCTAAGTAACACAATGAATAGAGCACCAAGGCTGATGTCAGGAAGATCTAAGTTCAAATCCAGCCTTAGACACTTTCTAGCAGGGTGAACCTGGCTAAATAGCTTAACACTATTTGCCTCAGTTTCCTCATACATAAAATAAGCTGGAGAAGGTAATGGTGAACCACTATAGTATGTTTTCTAAGAACACTTTCCCAAAAGGGGTCATGAAAAGTCAGACAACTGAAATGACTGAACAAAAACTATTATAAGAGCAACACAATACCAGAAAAACTATATATGAATGACACAAAGTGAAGTGTTTTTTGTGATTATTTTTGAAGTTTGCTGCCAATGTGCAGCCCTGAGTCCCATGCCAGGTTTCTCTCTTGAAATCAACACCAAAAAGGCAAAAAGGGCTCTGCATGTGTGTTTGTGTGCATGTGTGTGCATGTGCATGTGTGCGTGTGCATGTGTGCATGCGTGCATGTGTGTGTGTGTGTGTGTGTGTGTGAGAGAGAGAGAGAGAGAGAGAGAGAGAGAGAGAGAGAGAGAGATGGTAGGGAAGGGAGGTAAGGATCTAGGAGATAATTGTCCATGGCAAAATGTATATCCTAGATTTTAAATAAAGTCTAGGATATACATCAGAAAAAAATTTTTAATTAAATTAGCACTAAGCCCTTTCCTGTACTAATGCAATTCACTTTGTTTCTTTTCATCCTTTAGGTGCCATTCTCCAACTGTAGCAGAGATTGCCTGGCAGGAACCAGGAAAGGAATCATTGAAGGGGAGCCCACCTGTTGCTTTGAATGTGTGGAATGTCCTGATGGCGAGTACAGTGATGAAACAGGTAAGAGAAAGAAGGTTGTCCTACATGATGAAACGTTTAGCCTTGGGGACCAACATGAGTAAATGAAGCCTATTTTGACTTCATTTGGTTTTGGTTTTCTTTCTTCAACTAAGAACTCTTTAGCTGTGTAAACATTCTTCATCTATCTACCTCACTAATTTACAACCTTAGAGAATTGTCTAGGGTCACTTGAAAGTTGTAACTGGCATGTTCTCAACATTAGAATTTGCTCCAGGTCTTCCTGGCTCTTAAGGCCAGCCTGCTCTGCATCTACTATCCCTAGCTGCCTCTTTGGTAGAACAGAATTGTATTCTGATTCATTGATTCACTAAATACTTATTAAGTGACTATTGTATATATTGATGAATGAATGAATAAAAAGTCATTTATCAAGCACTTAATATGTCTATCAAGTTTCATGATGGCATGCTTGCATGAGTTCTGGATAATGGATGATGCTCTCATGTTTTCCCAGTCACCAATGGAGTGAACAGGGCTCCTATGCTTTTATCATGTTGTTTTCAGTGATGTTGTTAGATAGCATGATAAAAAATTTAATTTGAAAATGCTACAAGTCAAAATGAAAGTGAAGGGAGAGTTGGCACATGACTTTTGTTTGCATATGTTTGTACACTCAATGTAGTTTCTAAAGCTGAAATCCAAAAGGGAATTGATTGATTGATTCTCTGCCATTTGTGCTTTTTTCAACCTGACAATTAACACTAAAAAAATAGGTTTTTCCACCAGCCAAAAGCACATCATCCATATGTGGAGCCATCAGATATGGCAAATGAGAATTTTGAATGTTGTAGATAAGTTCACTTATTTTGGCAGTATATTTTCCAAGGATGAACACAAAGATGATGACGTTGATACGTGCCAGAGCTAGTTCAATGTTTGGAAAGCTCTGAAGGTAAATGTGGAAGTGAAGAGGTATTAGACTGATAATCTAACAGAAGGGCTCCAGAGCCATTGTGCTAACCTCCTTTTTGTATGCCTCTGAAACCTGGACAATCTACCAGCAGCTTGGCAAGGAACTGAATTATTTCCATTTGAATCGTCTTAGGAAGATTTTGAAGATCACCTGGTACGATAAAGTACTGGACACTGAGATCCTTTCTTGAAGTGAATTGCCAAACATTCAAACTCTACTTTAGGGAGCTGAAGAATATTGGAGAACATTTGTAAGAACTTTTATAATGAAGAACTCCAATGGATTGGCCATGTTGATATTGCAAACATACATATTTGCCTCAAAAATATTTTAGAGAACTCACACAAGACAAGTGTTCTCATGGAGGTCAGAAGAAGTGATTTACTCTCAAGGTCTCTTTGAAGCACTTTGGAATCAATCATGAGATATGGGAAACACTGGTACAGGGCTGCCAAGAATGGCATGCCTACAGCAAAGAGGGCACTGAACTTTATAAACAAAACAGAATTGAAGTAGCTCAAAAGAAAAACAAGATTCACAAATTTAGACATCTCCACTCCAAATGTTCATATGGACTATTTGTGCCTAACTTGTGATAGAGCCTTACAAGCTTGTATTGGTCTGATCAGCCATATTTGGGCACTCTTGATCCCACCATAGTGATGTTAATTTGGTCCTCTGAACACAAAGAACAATCAGCCAATATGTCCCAGGCACTGCATTAAGCCCTGAGTGTAGAAGCACAAAAAGCAATGGGTATCCCTGTCCTAAAAGAGCTTCCATTCCAAAAGAAGAAGACAAAACAAACATGTGACCAGGGATGATGTTATGGTCAGTAAACCAGCCTCAGGTATGGTAAATAGAGTCAAAAAGCAATTGACTGACAAGGGCTCTCCAGGATTAGTAGCGTGGGTTTGTTTATTATTCCCAGAGCTAGAGGAAGGAAAGCAGGAAGAAATATGTTCAGAGACATGAAAACTTAGTGAGTTTTTTTAAGGCCAATTTTCTTCTCAGTTTAATTTCTTGTAAATTTTAGTTACATTATTATGAATTTGACTGGTTAGAATTATCAGTATAGTCCTCTGAAATCTACTTCTCCAGTATATAGCCAAGGTTGCTCTCATTATAGTATTATGAGTTCATAACTTTAGAGGTGGAAGGTACCTTAGAGGTCACTGAATCTAAGCCTCTCATTTTTAACAGATGAAGATACTGAGGACCAAAGAGGTTACCTAGCTTACATACAGCTAGTAAGTATGATGCAGCATTTGAAATCAGGTATTCCTGTTTCTAAGTCCCCGTAAACCCCCAGTAAATTAGTTGTCTTGAGTTATCTCACTTGTCACTGACTTGGATTTAGGAAAGTCTTTTCATTCTTTTACAGATATTCTTCCCTATCTGGATTCCAAAACTTTTGGATTTAGGTCACCCCACCTTTTTGCTAGAGATCTGCTATGCTTGGCCCTCTCAGAAATTGTTTGTTTTCTATTACCTTGTTTCCATTATGCCTAGTACAGTAAACTAGATCCAGTTTGGCTGATATTTTTTTTCCACATATGACTTGTGGCTATATGACCTGAGAAGACTTTTCTGAACTCTTTGCTCCATGACTACTTTCACCAAGACTATCAAGTTTTATAATTGTAAGCCAGTACCCTTATGTGAGTCCATCCTATTTCCCCACCTTTGACTAGGTTAAGCCAAAAGATCAACCCAAGTAGAAGTTAGAGACTATTTTCTTATTCTTTTTTTTAGGTTGTTTTTTTGCAAGGCAATGGGGTTAAGTAGCTTGCCCAAGGCCACACAGCTAGTTAATTATTATGTGTCTGAGGCCAAATTTGAACTCAGGTACTCCTGACTCTAGGGCCAGTGCTCTATCCACTGTGCCACCTAGCCACCCCCTATTTTATTATTCTTACCTAGAAATCCAGTCATTTTTCATACTTCAAAGTGAAGAATCACTTGGCTCAATTGGACCTTTAATCCCTAGGACATGAGTCCTAAAGACAACATGTGGTTATAATAATTACAAGGATGAAAATGGCATAGATAGGTAGATAACATTAGTAACATCACCAAGTGACTCTCTTCCTCTAGTAATCAAGGAGAATGTCATACCAACCTGGGTGATACAGCTCAGCTTTCATTTCAGTTCAACATTTATTAAGTGCTTGTTATGAACTCCAGTAGGTGCTACCAAAATAGACAGATTTTGAGTCCCCAAAGACCAACAAATCTAAGACGGGAGAAATTCATCACCAGAATGTTGATCACATGATGGTTTTTCTGTTAAGGTGGGGCCACAGAAACCCCATGAACCATGTACTAAGTTTAACCAAGTAGTAATGTAAATAATATGGATTACATTCTGCATTGGTGGTATCATCAGTCTTTAGAAGTGTTGAAGTAGGGGAGGAGCCAAGATGGCAGCAGGAGAAGAGCCTCTCCTAAGTGCTCTCTCCAAAATATTTCAAAAATCTTAAAATTACGACTCTAACTAAATTTTCGAGAGACAGAACCCACAGAAAGATCCAATGAAGCAATTCTTCACCCAAGGTAACCTGGAAAATAGTGGGAAAACTCTGTTCCACGGGGTTAGAGGAGCAACCCCACTAGAGTAAAGAAACTTCAGTGTCCCAAGAACAGCCCCAGGACACTTGGGAGCTATGGCTCCCGGCAGCAGAAGCAATTTCCTGACCTGCACCCTAGGGAGAACCAAACACCCACTTGGAAGATCAACAGGGAGACCTCTGCCAGAGTGAGTGCAAAGCCCAGGCCTTGAGCACAGTCACAGCAATCAGTGCACTCAGCCTGGGCACAGCACTTAGTGGGGCCAGCAGTCCAGATCCAAGAAACAGAAGCAAGTCCTACAGAGTCAGCAAGCAGGAGCCTCTAGGCAGCTGCATCCTAAGTGCTCTGCCTGAAGGTAAGGGAGAGGAGGGAGACTTCTGAGATCTGTCCTCTGTCCCTGGAACAGGACTCTGGGTCTCTGACCACATTTAGATCCTGATCACAATCTAGGCCCCCCATAGAACATGGACCTCCCTGCCTCAGTCCTGTGGCAGAGGGGTGTGCTTGTGGTCATTCATGGACCAGGAGAGCAGTCAGAGCCTCACACACTGAGGTCCTTGTGGGAGTGTCCCAATTAAACTCAGAAGCTCAGGAAGCACCCCAAAACCAGGCACAGGTTGGGGAAATGAATAAGCAGGGGAAAAAAAGGAATCTGACCATTGACAAATACTTTGTTTATGATCACAAGGAGGATCAAAATACTCATTCTGAAGATGAGGAAGTACGAGCTTCTGCATCTAAAGACTCCAAGAAAAATGGGAGCTGGGCTCAGGCTATGACAGAGCTCAAAAAGATTTTGTAATTCAAGTAAGGGAGATAGAAAGAAAAATGGGAAAAGGAATGAGAGAGATTCAGGAAAAACATTAAAACGAAGTCATCAGTTTAGTCAAGGAGATTCAAAAAATGCTGAAGAAAATAATGTTAAAAACCAACTTAAGTCAAATTGGATAAAACAGTTCAAAAAGTTATTGAGGAGCAGAATGCTTTAAAAATCAGAATTGGCCAGATGGAAAAGGAGATAAGAAAGCTCTCTGAGGAAAACAAATCCTTCAGATGTAGAATGAAGCTAAAGGAAACTGATAACTTTATGGGAAGTCAAGACACAATACTTCAACACCAAAAGAATGAAAAATCAGAAGAAAATGTGAAACATCTCACTGAAAAAAAAACAACTGATCTGGAAAACAGATTCAGGAAAGATAATTTAAAAATTATTGGGATACCTGAAAGTCACAATCAGGAAAAGAGCCTGACCTCATTTTTAAAGAAATCCTACAGGAAAATTGCCCTGATGTCCTAGAAGCAGAGGGTAAAATAGAAATTGAGAGAATCCACCAATCTCCCCTGGAAAGAGATCCAAAACAAAAAACAACAACAACAACAACAACCCTCCCAGGAATATTATAAACAAGTTCCAGAACTCCCAAGTCAAAGAGAAAATATTACAAGCAGCCAGAAGGATCAATTCAAATATCGTGGAGCTGCAGTCAGGATCACACAGGACTCAGCAGCAACTACATTAAGGGCTCAAAGGGCTTGGAATATAATATTCCAGAAGGCAAAAGAGCTTGGAATGCAACCGAGAATAAACTACCCAGCAAACTAAACATCCTATTCCAGGAGAAAAGATGGACTTTCAATGAACCAGGGGAATTTCAGTTCTTCCTTGTTGAAACAACCAGAGCTGAACAGAAAGTCTGACCTTCAAGTACAGGATTCAGGTGAAGCTTAGGGAGTGGAGGAGAAGGGTAAATTATGAGGGACTTAATGATGATGAATTGCATGTATTCCTGCATGGAAAGATGATACTTACAATACTCATATGAACCTTCTCATTTAATAGAGCAGGTAGAAGGAGCTTTTATAGATGAAGCACAGGAGAGAGCTGAATTTGAAGATATAATATATTATATATGGAGTCAATGGTTAAAAAGGAAATGCACTGGGAGTAAGAGAAAGGAGAAGTGGAATAGTCTAAGATATTTCATATAAAAGATATTTTTTTTTGCAATGAGCTTTTGCAATGATATGGCGGGGGAAGGCAAGGGGAAATGAGGGAACCTTCACTCTCATCAGAAATGGCTCAGAGAGGAAATAGCATACACACTCAAAAGGGTATAGACATCTAGAGTAAAAAAGAGAGAAGGGGGATGGGGGAAGGGGGGATATGGATGATAGAGGAGAGGGTAGATCATAGGAGAGAATAGTCAAATATAACACATTTTTTTTTTACTTTTTGCAAGGTGCTGGGATTGGGTGGCCCATCCAGGACTACAGGGCCCAGTGGTTGCTGGAATTCTGGGGTGGTATGTGGCTTGGGGCCTCTTGGCCCCAGGGCTGGTGCTCTGTCTGCTGCACCACTCAATTACCCTACAGTACATTTTAGAAGAGAGACAGAGTGAAAGGAGAGAGAAAATATAATAGATGGTAGTGGGGAGGAATGGATGGAGGGAATTACAATCAGCAACAGCAACTGTGGAAAAATATGAAAGTAACTTCTGTGATGGACTTATGATAAAGAATGTGATCCACCTGAGACAGAGCTGGTGGTATCAGAACACAGACTGAAACATTTTTTCTCTTTCTTTTACTTTATTTCTTGTGAGGTTCTATATTTTTCTGGGGGAGGGGGTATTATGTTTACTCTTAAACAAGAATATTTTAGTAATGTATAAAGTCATATTGACAACAACAACAACAAAAGAAACCAGAAGGGATTGGAATTCAGGGAAGCATGGAAAGATCTGCATGAACTGATGCTGAGCAAGATGAGCAGAACCAAAAAAAAAAACATTGTACACCCCAACAGCAACAGAGGTTGATCATCCTCCTTGATGGACTTGCTCATTCCATCAGTGCAACAATTAGGGACAATTTTGGGCTATTTGTGATGGAGAATACGATCTGTATCCAGAGAAAGAATTGTGGAGTTTGAACAAAGACCAAAGACTATTACCTTCAATTTAGGGAGAAAAAAACCCCCATTATCTTATTATGTAATTTTGATATCTCTTGTACTTTATTTTTCTTCCTTAAGGATATGATTTCTCTCTCATCACATTCAACATAGATCAATGCATACCATGGAAACAATGTAAAGACTAACAGAGTACTTTTGGTGGGGGGGGGAGGGGGGAGCAAGAATAGGGGTAAATTTGTAAAACTCAAAATAAATAAAATCTTTCATTAAAAAAAAAAGAAGTGTTGAAGTAAGAATCACAAGGCATGGTTTGAAAAAGATTTCATAAGCCAGATAAAAATTTTAGTAATTGTTTTTAAGAAGGCAATAAGGTTAAGTGACTTGCCCAAGGTCACACAGCTAGGTAATTATTAAGTGTTTGAGGTCAAATTTGAACTCAGGTCCTTTTGACTCCAGGGCCAATGCTCTATCCACTGCACCACCTAGCTGCCTCCCAGTAAATTTATTTTTAACTGAAGACCTGGTTTCAAATCCTGCTTCAGAACATTTATTATTTGTGTCACCATGGGCAAATCACTTAATCTCTCTGGGCTTCTGATTCCTCATCTGTCTAGATAGATAACACTAATAATATAATTTCAACTTGATGCCTTTCCAATATTCTTTTCAGCTCTAAATCTGTAAATTTATAATAAAAGTTTGTATTAAAGTACTGAAGCAATAAAATAAAGAAGAGATCAGATTATAGTAGAAATTGTTCCTGGTTCATTCTGATTATTTATAAAACAGAAATAAAGAAATAAGAGAGACAGAGCCAAGATGACTGACTAGCAAGAAAGTATATAGTGCACAACCTCAAAAAAAAGAAATCCCAAAACTTCACATATATTTAGAAAATCTTTTTTTTAAGGTTTTTGCAAGGCAATGGGGTTAAGTGGCTTGCCCAAGGCCACACAGCTAGGTAATTAAGTGTCTGAGGCCGGATTTGAACTCAAGTACTCCTGACTCGAGGGCTGGTGCTCTATCCACTGCGCCACCTAGCCACTCCTAGAAAATCTTGATGAAAAAAATTCAGAAAGTCACTGGAATATTTTTTTCCTGACCAGATTGGCATTTAGAGACAGACTGTAGACCCTGTTGATGGTTTTGGCTAGGTACAAACTGCCCAGGAACACTCTAGTGCCCAGGGAGAGGCTGTGATTAGGGACAAAAAGTGGTCTCAAATCCATACCAGGGCACTGTGGGGGTGAGAGAACAGGTGTTACCTGTTTACCTGACTTCCACTATCCAGTTGCAAGTTACAGATCCAGGGTGACCTGAGAAATGTACCTTCCCCACAGAATAATATTCCTAGAAAGGAATACTCTGAGTGGTATACAAAGAAAGAAAGTTCAGGAGCCACAAGCAATGTGGCTCAAATCCCAAGAGCAGAAGAGGATCTTCGTTCCAGTATCAGGACAATTTGATAACTTCAAAGCTATTTAAGTTACAAAATGTTACATAGCTACAAAGAAGGAATCCAAGTATGTCACTCTGTAGCAGTATAGCTTCTCAGATCATTCATAGGTTAGAGGACAGCTCTAATTTTTTGTTTGTTTATTTGTTTGTTTTGCAAGACAATGGGATTAAGTGGCTTGCCCAAGGCCACACAGCTAGGTAATTATTAAGTGTCTGAGGTCAGATTTGAACTCAGGCAGTGCTGATTCCAGGGCCAGTGTTCTATCCTGTGCCACCTAGCCGCCCCAACAGCTGTAATTTTTTTCAGACCTAAATCCAAGTCAGAAACTTGCAGGATATGGACAAAGGAGAAAGAGCCAGACTTTGACTTTCAGAGTATTGAAAGCTTACAGGTCCCCAGTTTGTACCTGAGATCCTGGAATAACACAACTCTCAATACTCCAAGAAAATAGCAACAGAATCAACCCCAAACTTCCCTTCAGAAATGTAGCAGCATCCAGTGTTAAAATCAAGTTTAAAGTGAGAAAATAGGTTGGGAAAAATGAGTAAATAAAAAAGAACCCCCCTCCCCCATAAAAAGCTATCAATGGTGGAAAGGAAACTTAAGACACAGAGAAGAGAGTGACTTCTAAACATCTGCAAGCAGAGCCATAAAGAAAAAATGAGAACTCGGGCTCAAATTTAACTTGAACTCTTAAAAGTGATAAAGCAAGAGTTTTTTAAAAAATTAAAAAATTCCACCTAAGTGATCAAGGGGCAGTTAGGTGGTGCAGTGGATAGAGCACTGGCCCTGGACTCAGGAGGACCTGAGTTCAAATTTGACCTCATACACTTAATAATTACCTAGCTGTGTGATCTTGGGCAAATCACTTAACCCCACTGCCTTGTTAAAAAAAAATAAAATAAAACAAACAAAAAAGAAACTGAGTCAGAGCCCTTAATAAAGGGCCTTGATAACTCAAACATGGTACAATTTCATTGGTTGACATATGACTCATATTCTTGAATAAGCTAGAATGAGCAAAAAATAAACCTCAGCAGGGTCACAAGTTAGGCATGGTTAAAATATTTATACTGACTAAGTGGTCATAAGACAGATGGCTACTCCCAACTGGAGAAGGTACAACTGGGCTACTCCAATGATTGGATAAGAGGTACAGCTAAATATCTATTTCAAGAACAAATTGGGGGTGTCCTTCAGTATCAGATCATGAAAAGGAACTTTTCATACCATGTTATCACCCATTACATGGAGAAGGGATTTTCTGTACGATGCTATCATCTAAACATAGTTTGAGTATGGAATTTGAGCAAAACTCAGTGAAGATATCTGGTGTCAGCTCTTGCAATTTAACAAGCAAGTAGTAATGAAAGTTTAGCCCTATTACAGATATTTCTATATTCCCATGTAAATTATACAAAGAATAGATTGATATATATATATATATGTACTAATGCTTTATTGCTAGATTAAATGTTTTACTAAGTGAATAAGTATTCTTGCTTACTGATAATCACTTGTAAAATCATAATTGATTAGAATATAATCAATTGACTACTCAATGGACTAATTAGACTGATTAGAATTTAACTTATTGAATCAACTGTAAATCAATTTCCTCATTATTAAAATATTTTTAGGGGCGGCTAGGTGGCATAGTGGAGTCAGGAGTACCTGGGTTCAAATCTAGTCTCAGACACTTAATAATTACCTAGCTCTGTGGCCTTGGGCAAGTCACTTAACCCCATTTGCCTTGCAAAAACCTAAAAAAAAATTTTTAGTATTAAAATGAGAGCTAGAGAGGAAAAATGGAAAGGAAATGAGAGCTATCAAATAAAGAATTGAAGAAGGAATAATAGCTTGATACAAGAGATACAAAACCTTGCCCAAGTCACAAAATCCTTGAAATTTCAAATCTTCTATTTGAATGACTCCATGGGAAATATTTAAAAACAAATTCAAATGACTGAAAATGGAAGAAAATATAAAATATTTCATAAGAAAAAACTAGTCTGGAAAACAGATTGAAGAGAAAAATTAAGGATGATTCAACACTGAAATGTCATGATAAAAAAAATAGTTGATATCCTATTTCAAGAAATCTTAAAGAAATACTGCCCAGATGTCTTAGAAGTAAAGGGTAAATGGAAATTAGAAAGAGTAACTGATCACCTCTTAATGAAGTGAAAACTTCTAGTGATTTCATAGCCAAAGTCTAGAGATTAAAGGGCAAAGAAAAAATTATTGCAAGCAACATGCAAGAATTCAAGTACTGAGGAACCTTAATAAGAATTATATATAATTTAGCAGCCACCACTATAAAGGCGCAGAGAACTTGGAATGCAATACTGCAGAAGCCAAAAATATATAGGCTTATGGTCAAGAACAATCTCCCCCATAAAACTAAGGATAAAGCTACAGTGGGGAAAAATTGGGCAGCAAGGTGGTGCAGTGGATAGAGCACTGCCCTTGGACTTGAGGATAATTCAAATCCAGCCTCAGACACTGGACTCTTATTATCTGTATGATCTTGGGAACTCACCTCACCCTGATTGCCTCGCATCCAGGGCCTTCTCCAGTTATCCTTATTCATATATGGCTATTAGATCCAGATGGCTCTAAAGGAGAAAGTTATTTAGCACAGCACCTGTCCCTTACTCAAATCCAATTCGTGTGCTTATCATGACATCACCTCCTTGATGTTGTGGTCTTCATCAAAAATGAAGGACAAGGGGCGGCTAGGTGGCGGAGTGGAGAAAGCACCGGCTTTGGAGTCAGGAGTACCTGGGTTCAAATCTGGTCTCAGACACTTAATAATTACCTAGCTGTGTGGCCTTGGGCAAGCCACTTAACCCCATTTGCCTTGCAAAAACCTAAAAAAAAAATGAAGGACAAAAACAGTAAAGGGAAAATGAATCTTTAAATGAAATAGAGAATTCCCAAGTATTCTTGATGGAAAGTCCAGAGTTGCATTAAAATTTTAAAGTTCAAACACATAAACAATCAAAAGGGACAAAACAAAGAAATTAGTTACTTTCAAATTTTAGGAAATAATATATATGTTCACTCTAAACCTTATCCTCATCAGGCGTCATAGAGGGAATCTAATTAGACAAAAGGTCTGCAAGTGATTCTAGTACATTTTGTTGATCTTAAGGGAGGAATGGAAAAAAAAGGGAAGAAGAATGCTTTGGGGGAAGGGGGTTGAGGAAAGAAAGTAAGAAGAAAATATCTCATATAATCAGAATGTTCATATGGACATCAATACAAACAAGGAGGAAGATGGTGGGGTGTTGCAGTTGACACTTCACTCACTTGAACTGGTAAAAGAAAAGAAAAATACAGGCATGTGGGGCAGCTAGGGGGTGCAGTGAATAGAGCACCAGCCCAGAAGTCAGGAGGACCTGATTTCAAATTCAATCTCAAGTCACTTAATACTTACTTAGTGGTGTGACTTGGACAAGCCACTTAACCCCATTGCCTTGCAAAATCCAAAAGAAAGAAAGGAAGGAAGGAAGGAAGGAAGGAAGGAAGGAAGGAAGGAAGGAAGGAAGGAAGGAAGGAAGGAAGGAAGGAAGGAAGGAAGGAAGGAAGGAAGGAAAGTAAGGAGGGAACGGAAGAAAGAAAGAAAGACAGAAAAAAAGAAAGGAAGGAAGGAAGAAATGATGAAGGAAATGATTTCAGAGAAAGCTCAGAAGACCTGTAGGAACAGTTACAGATTGAAGTCAAGAGAACCAAGAGAACATTTTATACAATGACAATAATTCAGTAAAGACTACAAACTAAAAGAATTTGAAACTCTGATCATCATAATGATTTTTTTGAACATAGTCAATTTGGAAAATGTGTTTTAGTTTATTATACATGCTTGTAACAGAGGTTTTGTTTTTTCTTTTGTTCTCAATTGGGGGAGGTATTGGTATATAAGGTTGAGGCGGCAGATTTTTGCTGAATGAAAAAAAGAAAATATAATTTTAAAATGTGCATTACAAAGAAAATAAGCTAGAGGAGCTGAAACAGAAAAGCAAAAGATAAGATTATGCCCTAATTTGGATAACAATACTTCCTAAAAGAGTTATGGTGGGGCAATGAGATACAATATGGTTCTGTCATTTTAGTTTTGTATTTTCCCCTCACACTTACATTTCTATGGTATGGTCAGTGGCAATGAGTAGAAATAAAAATTTCCACATTTTCTAGTTTCACCTGCAAATTCTCTGATCAGAGGCAGATATATATCCCTGTTCTCAACAATCCTCCTCTCAAAATTCTAAGACCATTGATAGCTGGGATTTTTTTTCCATTCTCCATCAGAAGAAAATTCTAGGATTCTCTGCCCTCAAACACTTGTAGAAATTACAGTCCAGGTTAGTAGCAGGAGAAAAGTAAATCACTCCTTTAGGAAGTAATTTGGTCTGGTTGAAAGAGCATTACTCCTGGAGACAGAGGATCTCAATTCAAGACTACATCCAACACCAGATGTATGACCATTTTTCTCATCTGTAAACCGTGGAGATTGGACTAGATGGCTTCCAAAATCCCTTTGATCTGTATATCTATCCTAAGTGACTCCTGGCCTTGGAGTTAGGGAGATCTGAGTCTATGTCCTGTTTCAGACACTTAACTAGTTGCGTGACCCTAGTCAAGTCACTTAACTTCTGTTAACTTTTCTTCCTTATCTGTAAAATGAGGAAGTTAGTCTTAAAGGTTTTTAAAGTTTTTTCCAATTCTAAATCTGTGATTCTGTGATTGACTGATTAACCTCTTGGTACTTCAATTTCCTCATTTGTTAAATAAGAGGATTGGAGCTTCCTTCTGGCTCCAACATCCATTTCATCCAGTTTTCCAGGCATCATAGTATGGGTCAATCACTCTCTTTCCAAGAACTTACTAGCTAGTTTCTGGAGACCCTCACAAGGCCTAGTTTCCTTTAATAAAACTCAGGTGCTACTCCCCAATACTTCATGTTAGAGGGCAGTTTCTGTCCAGTAAAGCTGTGTCTTCCGTGCGGCAAATTCATTCTAATCAATTGCTTTTTACAGATGCAAGTGCTTGCGACAAATGTCCTGATGATTCCTGGTCCAATGAAAATCACACTTCTTGCATCGCGAAGCAGATCGAATTTCTTTCTTGGACAGAACCATTCGGAATTGCCCTCACCCTTTTTGCAGTTCTGGGCATCTTCCTAACATCTTTTGTTCTCGGAGTCTTCATCAAGTTCCGAAACACGCCCATCGTCAAGGCAACCAACCGGGAACTCTCCTACCTCCTTCTCTTTTCTTTGATTTGCTGTTTCTCCAGCTCCTTGTTCTTCATCGGGGAGCCCCAGGACTGGACGTGTTGCCTGCGCCAGCCAGCCTTTGGGATCAGCTTTGTCTTATGCATCTCCTGCATCCTGGTGAAAACCAATCGGATCCTTTTGGTATTTGAGGCTAAGATCCCCACCAGCCTCCACCGCAAGTGGTGGGGCCTCAACCTCCAGTTTCTCCTCGTCTTCCTCTGCACATTCATGCAGATTGTCATCTGCGTCATTTGGCTCTACAACGCTCCCCCTTCTAGCTACCGAAACTACGAGCTGGAAGATGAAATCATCTTTGTCACCTGTCACGAAGGCTCCCTCATGGCTCTGGGCTTCCTGATCGGCTACACCTGCCTTCTGGCTGCCATCTGTTTCTTCTTTGCCTTCAAGTCCAGGAAGTTGCCCGAGAACTTCAACGAAGCCAAGTTCATCACCTTCAGCATGCTCATCTTCTTCATCGTCTGGATCTCCTTCATCCCGGCCTACGCCAGCACCAAAGGCAAGTTCGTCTCGGCGGTGGAGGTGATCGCCATCCTGGCGGCCAGCTTCGGGCTGCTGGCCTGCATCTTCTTCAACAAGGTCTACATCATCCTCTTCAAGCCCTCTCGGAATACCATCGAGGAGGTGCGCTGCAGCACGGCGGCCCACGCCTTCAAGGTGGCGGCCCGGGCCACCTTGCGCCGCAGCAACGTCTCCAGAAAGCGGTCCGACAGCCTCGGGGGCTCCACCGGCTCCACCCCGTCCTCTTCCATGAGCAGCAAGAGCAACTCGGAGGACCCCTTCCCGCCGCCCGAGCGGGAGAAGGGGCAGCAGCAGCCGCCGCCGCAGCAGCAGCCCCTGACGCCTGAGCAGCAGCGGCCCCAGCAGCAGCAGCACCGCTGCAAGCAGAAGGTCATCTTCGGCAGTGGGACGGTCACCTTCTCTCTGAGCTTCGATGAACCGCAGAAGAACGCCACGGCCCACAAGGTAGCCAAGCAGCAGAACTCCCTGGAGGCCCAGAACAGCGGTGACAGCCTGGCACGACGCCAAGCCTTACTGCCCCTTCAGAGCAGCGAAGCTGCATCAGCACTGGACAGCGGGGACTTGAGCTCAAATGAGTCGGTGGTAGGGGACAGCCAGCCAGAGACAGAGATCCCGGAAGAAATGTCCCCCGCCCTGGTGGTGTCTAACTCAAGGGGTTTTATCATCAGCGGAGGGGGCAGTGCCATCACAGAAAAGAAACTCCATTCCTAAAGTGAAAGAGTCCCACAGAGGAATCACAAAAAAGACCTCATTCGTGGACAAAATCTATTGTTGGAGAAAAACCGTTGGGCATTGTTGTCCATAGATATCACCATCTTCTGGTGTGTAAGGAGAACCAAGTAGATATAAGACACTCATCTCTTTAGAGTCTCCAACTTGGGTTGAATCCTTTAAGTTGCAGGGGCTGCCAACTAAAAAAATAAATGAAGTCATGCTCTTTTGGGGGGAGGTTTAGTCAGAGCAATGAAACTGCTTTTTTAATGCTGCTTGGTATGAAGGAGGAAGTTCCCTCTCTTTTAGAGCTGCTTGGGGCAGTAGCAAGCAGAATCACTCACTTGAGTAACACTTGAGATCTAGTGGATGACTTACCCCTTGCAGGAGATTCTTATTCCAACACAATTTGGCCCAGCTGGCCTTTGAGGTCTCTTTCAGCTCTGGAGACTCTTTGGACTCTGGGATATATATATAGTCCTGCCTCTTTTGAAAACCAGTTGTTTTTCTTCTACTTTAAGCCATCATAGTGTCAACAGGAGATAACCAACAAAGAATTGAAATTCCTCCTCCTCCTCTGTGTTTGTTTGTGTCTCTGTGTGTGTGTGTGTGTGTGTGTGTGTGTGTGTGTATTCCTGTGGGTGGGTGTATTAAATGACATAGGGTAAGTATCTGTCCTGGGAGAAAAGTGACAGCCTAAGATGGCTCAGCAAGAACCTGCCTATGAATTCACAGGATTTCAAGTTAAGCATAACCCAAGGAAAATGACTGAAAGGCAGAATGCCAGTAGATAACCTGGCTATGTAAAGTATTTTCAATGTTTGAAATAAAGCACATTTGAATGCTTCTTATTTATAAAACCATAAGATACTGGATATCCTCCTCACTGCTGCTAATTTGGAAAATCTTAAATGATGGCTAATAACCCTTTGTTTCTCTGACCACTTATGTCCAGGATGACATCATGATTGGTTTAGAGAAGGAGAACCAATTCCAGGTGTAAATTCAATGAGTAGGTATTTGCTCTATATAGGTTTTGCCTTTAAAAATTGTTTCTGTTTTAATATTCTGGGGAGGGAGAAGGAACATAAAATGAACAGGATATGATTGTTAACTTGCTTACAGGATATAATATTTTTAAACTCCAGTTTTACCTTCATTTTTAAAAGTATATGCTAGTGTACACTCTTGGGAGTGGAAGAGGGATGGCCCGGCAGGTAGGATAGTATAATGGGAAACACTCTAGATTCATAGAAGCATGTACCATATGAACAGAGATCTATAATCAGAAAGTACATAAGAAGCCCTCTAGTCACACCCCCCTTATTTTATAGATGGGAGAACTGAGACTTTAACTTGCCCAAGGTCACACAGGTAGTAAATGTCTAAGGCAGGATTTTAATCATGGTCCCAGTGACTCCTAGTTCACTTCCTCTAACAGTTGTTTGACATTGGACAAATTATTTAATCAAATTAAATTCCAACTTCTTTAAGAGGCCCTTCCTAATTCTCCAGCTTCTAATGTTTTTGTGCTTCAGATTCCTTTCCTGTTCCCTCTCATTATTTTTGATGTACCTAGCTATGTACATGTTGTCTCACACATTTGAATGTATATTTCTTGAAAGCAGAAACTATTTAGGGTTTTTGTTTTTGCAGTTCTTTGTTTATCTAACACTAACCATGGTGTAAAGCACTGTGGTAGTTAAAAAAATGCATCTTGACTGATTGACCCCTTCCTAATTTTTCAGTCTTCATATAGTCATAATCTCCCCCATATACTCTTCAATTCCTTGACATTGACCTCTTGAGCTAAGGCTCTCCATATCCAGACTCTGAGTATTATCCTGCCTGGAATGCTCTCCTTCCTTGTCTTCCCCCTCCTGGTTTCCTTCAAGTCTCAGCCCAAGTCCCACCTTCTGCAAAAAACTTTTCTTAATCCTCCTTAATACTTGTGCCTTCCTCTACTGATTATCTCCAATTTATCTGTTCTATATCTTGATTGTACCTCACTGTTTGCATGTTGTCCTCCCCTTTAGACTGTAAGCTCTGTGGGAGCAGGAACTCTTTTTTGCCTTTGTACCTGCAGCACTTAGCACAGAACCTGGTGAATAATAAATAAATACTAGTTAACTGGACTGATTAATTCCTCAGTTTCTCACTGGTAAAAGAAGGGTAATGATTACATTTTCTACTTTACAGAGTTATAGGGAGGAGTCAGTGCTGAACAACAGTAAAGCACCTTCTAAATGTGAGCTTTTATTGTCAAGATATTCTTTCCACATCTTTTCCAAAGACAAGTTTATTCCTGGACAAGAAAAGAGTGAATTTCTAGCTCTACACCTAACTAGCAGTGTGATTTTAAACACATCACTTCTACTCTCTGAAATTCCATTTCTTCATATTTAATTTGAGGGTTTGAACTTCCTTTTAAGGTCCCTTTCAGTCTTAAATACTGTGATTTTAAAGTGTGTGTCTAACTCTGTAATTCCCCTACTCAATAATCCCCAATAGCTCCTTTTTTCCCCCTCCAGGGTCAAATAGAAAATCATATTTGACTCCTAAATCCCTTTTAACCTTGATTCTGCCTACCTTCTCCAGTCTTCTTACACTTTACTCACTTTATGAACCATCAACATTTGCTTTCTTGATATTTCTTAAAAACAGCACTCTATCTCCCATCTTCCATCATCTCCCATCTCTCTCCCATCATCTTCCATCTCTCATCTCCTTCCCTTTTCACTTGATGTCCCTCGTGCCTGAACTCCTCTCACTCCTCACCCCTGACTTCTCGAACTTCAAAATCAGTTCAAATTCCAGCCTCTGAAAAAAAATTGACCATAACTTTACTTTATACCCTAGGTCCCTTCTCCATGATGTTACCTCCCATTTATCCTGACTATATCTTGTATATATATGTAGATATCTGCATATTATTAGGATGTGTGCCCCTTGAGAACAGAGGCTGTTTTTACCTTTCTTTGTATCTCTTGTTTTTAGTACAGTACTTTGCACATAATGAAAGCTTAATAAATGTGTGATGATCCTACAGTTACCTAAAGTCTAGGTGAACAATGTTGTGGAAATTTAAAAACAAGCAAACAAAAAACTCATTTAATTCTTCCAAATGTCCTTCTTATGATTTACTATTATACCTACTTTTCCCTAGTACATATGCATGTGCGCGCACACACACACACATACACACACACACACACACACACACACACAACACAAAGACATCCCTATTTGAAAGAAAATCAAGCTGAGAACAGGCTAGCAGGTGTAGCACTTTTTTCCCAAAAATACTTTCTAATTTTTTTATCTTGTTTTATCTTCACAGCATTTCATTTTGATAGATTAAGGCAGATTTTATGCCTGTTTTACAGAAAGAGAAATTGAGGAACAGAGAGGTTGTTCAAAACTAGAATCCAAGTCTGGGAAAAGTCAAAAGATGGAAGATCTTACCTTAATACAAGAATATAGCTGATTGTTTAAGGAAAAGAGAAGCAAGATGAAGGTGGGGAGAATGCTGAGGATGTCAGGAGGAGAGTGAAGGGAATTTCCTGTCTGGGAAAAAATAGGCCTAACATGTTTGGCAAGTATAATGTTGTTATTTGACCTTCATTTCATTCTCAAAGAGGATCAATGATATCACAAGGATGATGTCTTTGTTTCTTTTGTTTTGTTTTGTTTTGTTTTTACAAGGTAATGGGGTTAAGTGACTTGCCCAAGGTCATACAAGTAGGTAATTATTAAGTGTCTGAGATCACATTTGAACTCAGGGTCTTCCTGACTCCAGGGCCAGTGCTTTTTCCACTTCTCCATCTAGCTGCCCCAAGGGTGATGTCTTGACTTATTCATGAATTGGATTTGTGAGGCAGAGTAGTACAAAGTCATAAATGTTAAGGAAGTTTGGGAGAACAGGTTTGAATGTCACCAGAAAAATCTATTGAAGACTAACAGGGATATTGAACCAGAGGTCAGGTCCACTGTGAAGAGGTCAATCCCACCTCTGCCACACATGTGAAATAGAATGTGAATTAGTAGCAATAGTTGACCTGGTTTACTTTTAGTTTTCCAACTGCCAAATCAATATGTGTGACTGGGTCAGAGGCTGGTCACCCCAACAGGGAGCATTAAACTGGAGGAGGGGATCAGAAGGAGGAGCTTGCTAAAAAGAGGAAATGGGGAGAGTTGAGGTATATTAAACACAATGATGAATGACTTCTGCCAGGAACAAGGAGGGAAGCACTCATCTAATTGGTATCTCTAGGAGCCAAACACCTAAAATACAAGAGTCCTAAAAGAGCAATCTTAAATTGTTGAAGTTTAAACTTAATTTATGTTAATACAATACAGGGTTTCCCAAAAGCCATTTTGCCAGTTTAAACTTAAAAATTTAAATTTAAAACTTTGTGGTTTGGGTGTCCTGAAAGTCTTAGTGCCCTTTTAAAGTTAAAATTTTTAAGTTTAAAGATTCTTGTTTTTGTTGATCCAAAAGATTTAGTGATGGGGCTAAGATATTTGATTGACCATAACTATTTATTTGTCTATTGACTGTAGTAGGACAGTTAGAGAGCCAAAAATTGAAAAAAGTCATAAAATGAAAAGGACATTAGAGATCATCTCATTCAGTCCCCTAATTTGCAGTGGCTTTTTTCATAAAGAAAATCTTATTTTCCTAGATAATTGAATACTCAGGATAATAGATACAGAGCTAAAAAAGTTCTTAGAGAGCCAATCTGAAGTCTTTCATCTGACAGATGAGAAAACTGAGGTCCTGAGAAATCAGGTGACTTGCCTAAGAGCACACAGCCACCTCAAGAATCTGTGACATTTTTTAAGTGTATAGACTCCCTCCATGGATATAGATAATAATAATAATGCTACACCTTATTAAGTAGTCTTTATGAGTTTCAGTGAATTAATAAAAATTAACAACATTATAATGAAGAATTAATTATAGGACATAAATTATAATAATTTAAAATTTATTAATTGATTTTACTATTAAATAAAATAATTAATAGAAATGTTAAACTCTTAGCCACTAGTTATGAGCTAGTTGAAAACTTAACAAGGCTGCTTCTTTTACAATAAACACTTTGCTACAGGGTGTGTGCTTGAGAACTTTCTGGGGTTGGTAGAATCTTTCAGGTTCTGCCCTCCCCTGACATAACCAGAGTTACTCACCATACCATAAGGCAACTTTGGAGGATGACTTTAGTCGGAGTTTCTGTTAGGCTGGTGATTTTAACATTCCCAAGGGAGCCAGGATAAGCCAAAAAAAAAACAGGTGTGGAGCAATAGCAATAAAATCTAGTTGTGCTCAGGAATATATGTTTGTAGACGTTAAGGACCAGAGTCAGTAATATGAAGCAGAAAGGATGCTGGATTTTTAGTCTGGGGACCTGCATTTGGATTCTAGTCCTGCTACTGACTGTTTAACCTTGAGAAAGAACAATAATTAGAGCTAAAATTTATATGATGCTTTAGTTTGCAAAATGCTTTACATATACATTCTCACCCTATCCTCACAACATCCCTTCTAGTTGTTAGTCAACTTTTTCAGTCATGCCTAACTCTTCATGAACCCATTTGGGGTTTTCTGGGCAAAACATATTGAAGTGGTTTGCTGTTTCCTTCTCCAGATCAATTTACAATTGAGGAAACTGAGGTAAATAAGGTTAAGTGACTTGCTCAGTATCTCACAGCTAGTAAGTGTCTGAGACCAGATTTGAACTCAGGAAGATTAGTCTTCCTGACTCTAGGACTATCACCCTGTGCACTCTAGCTACCCTGATAAAAATGGGTTAGGGTATTTATTTATTTAATACATTTCTCTTGGGAACTGAGCATCAACTGTAGGTTAAATACTTCCTCACTCTAGTCTGGGCAAAGATCTGATTGGAACTCAGTTCTTCCTGACTCCAGGCCTGGTCCTCTATTCACTGGGCCAGCTTGCTGCTCCAGCAATCCTGTGAAGTACATGCTATTGTTATCCCCATTTTATAGATATGAAAGTTAAGGCACAGAGAGGTTTATTGACTTGCCCAAGGTCATTTAGATAAAAAGAATCTGAGTTTGAGTTAGAACTCAGGATGCTCTTCTATGTTTTTTAACTTAAATTCTTTGGACAATTTCTCCATCTGTAAAATGAACTGGTTGGTCTAGGTGGTCTTTAAGGTCTCCATTAGCCCTAATCTTGATTCTATGAAATTTTGAAATTATCCAGCCCAAACCACTCATCATCACATTAGATGAAGAAATTCAGGTCCTGAAAATTAAGCGATATGTCCAAGATTACATTTACTTGGCAGCAAAATCAGAATTCTCACCCAGATCCTTTGGCTCCAAATCCACTGATTCTTCATTGTTTCAAAAGTAAAATGGACCACCTTTAGAAGTAGGCCAGTCATTACCCCCATTATCCCTGTACTCATGGAATAGTGATAAAGTTTAGTTAACCATAGTCCCATGGACTTCAGCAAAATCGTAACAGTTACAATAATTCCTGAGGACAATGCTTTACCTAAACACAAGTATCACAAGATACTACATATTGCTTGGAATCCTGGCCTAAGTGGACCATCTGAAGGCTTGGCATGAAAGGTAAAGATATTGTCCTCTCTCAAGATTCTACTATTGAGAGAGTGGAGCAATTAAAAAGGGGTAATCAAAAGAATGCAATCCCCAGGAAGTGGGCTGCTTAAGGTTAATCACCTCCCTTTTACCCCATTTCCTGGAGGGAAGTCAGTGTCCTTTTTTTCCTGGTCTTCCCTGGGCCTGAAGATCCTGAATTTTAGAAAGTATGTCTCTTACTGTCTTTTTCTCTCTCAGCTGTCCCATATCCTATTCTAAGACAACAGAAAGTCCAAAATGAGGAAAGATTTAGTCTTTGGAGAAATGTAGGCGTATCACAAAAAAATCATGGACCCCACTCTGGTTGAAAAGTTCCTAAGAATTCATCAAATTTAGCTTTTCTTAACCTGTCCTGTGTCACGGCCCCCTTTGGCAATGCAATGAAGTCTATGGACCTTTTTCAGAGTATTGTTTTTTCTTGTTTAGTAGTTGCTTTTTGGGAAAAAGTCCACTGAGGAGGGGTCACTAGATTCACTAGAGAGTAATAACAACACACAATTTATGATTGATGGGAGAGGTCACAACAAAGCTCTGGGATCTCAACCTCTTTCTGGCCTGTGAGGTATGACTGGAATGTTAGGGCATACCCAGGTGGAGGGCCTTGACTTGGTAAACATGGCAAGAGACAAAGAGCAATTTGCTGGTTGCAGCTCCTGACTTTCCACTTGGAGTATACTTGCCTTGAGCAGCTTGGCTGTTAATTTATTTACTTAAGACATTTGTCTTGGGAAACCTGGAAATTTTCCTTTTTTCCACTCCAGGTCTTGAGGGTAGTCGTCTACATGGCTCAACCATACGAAAAAGGTCAAGGTCCAAGGCTTATGCAAGGAGTAGGTGTGGGTAGCAATGAGGTTGATGGAGGCATCCTCCTCTCTCTGACCCCTAGACACAAAGGTGAGGCTAGTGACTGCAGGAAGGTCTGTTATAATTGCCATTGGGATCTCCTCATGTGAATACTTCTGGCATGGTCAGAAGGTGACATGTTCGGTTTCAGCAAGGTCCCTTCCAGATAGACATAGCAGTCACGCAGAGCTTTGTAGACAACAGCCAGGACCTCTTCAGTGACATACTGCCAAGTTTTCAGGTCATGTTCTCCATCAGGGAGGAACTCTGGCTCCACAATGGGGACGATACTACTCTGCTGACAAATGCTGGCATATTGAGCTAATACATTGGCCTTCTCAATGATGGCAAGTGAGGAAGGTGTATCCCCCCCCAAATATACATAATGCCACTTGGCAAAGTCATTTTTCTTATACTGGGCACAGCACTCATTCAGCTTATCAGACCTTGGATGGTAGTCTCACCATTGGTTTCTGCCAGGAGCAGACACCTTTGCCCACAGTGTCACACTTTGCCTTTCTGACTTTGGGGAAGGGATGACCATCATCAGCTTTTTGGTAGAGTGTCTCATGAAAAAGGACAATACCTCTGATACAGAGGTTCACTTAATCATCTGCTGTCAAAAGTAGTTGTCTATAGAGGCTCCAATTTTTCTCTGTGTTCTCAGTTCCCAGTGAATTGTGGCCACTTTGCAATGTTACAGTGGATTCATCTGCTGCCAAGATTCCCTTGCCCAGAGCAACAATTTTGTGAACTATCTCAGAGAGTTCTTTCTTTTGCTCTGGTGTCAATGCTGGGTATTGGCCAGGCATGTTTTCCTTGGCTGTGCTGGTTGTTTCCTGGCCTCTGAAGGCAAACTACAGGCCTTGTTGGTGGGCTTATGGTCTGGAAGCAGCCTTTTTTATGGTCAGGAACTGAACTTCTGCCCAGAGTAATGTTTTCAAATATACAAAACAAAACATATAGGAATGCCAAGTAAAGCAAGTATATTAAAATACAGATGCTAAAATGTAAAAACAAAAAACTAAAACAAAAATTAAAAAAAAAACAAGTTCATGGACAATATTTTAAGAACCCCTATCTAGTCCAACTTCCCAACAGTGCAGTAATTCCTTCTATAATATCCCCAATAGACAGCCATTCATTCAATCTCTGCTTTAGAACTTCTAGTCACAGTCAACCTATTTCATTTTGGGAATGACTTATAGGAAAAAAACTCTACACAGTAGTTAAATATAATTCTGTACACTAACATTATATGCAAAAAGTCTGGCTGTATTTTTAATCTTTAATTAAGAGACATTAATAAACTTAAATTACACTAAGATTTTGGGGATGCCCTGAATGTTCCAAAGTTTGTCTAAAGTTCACAATGAATTTTTTATGAATCTCAAGATCCTGGATTCACTTTCTTAAATACCGGGCAGTTCTCTTTGTCTAATTGGGAACCCATCATAGCAGGTCATCACTGGAACCTAGTGGGTTCCAGTCAGACCTTGCAAAGATTAAATGTATAGATGGTAATCCAGGACAAGATCCCAGCAACTCTCCTGGAAGAGATCACTTAAGTACACCTAATTAGCTCTAAATATAAGAAAAATTTGTCCTTTTATTGAGTTGACATCTGTTTCTTCCCTTTTATTGGTCCCAAATTCTGCCCTTTATAGCTAAGCAGAAATCTGATTCCTCCTTTCCCCCAACACATGACTGCCTTCAGCTATGAGAATATAGTGATCAAGTATGTCCTGGATAAAGGAGAAAGGTCTGGATAACCATAGTGATTTAATGCACTTTAAATAGTGCGTTTGAATATTAATACTTATATACATATATATATATATGTACAACATAGCTGTTGTCTTTGTAAAGATTATTACAGATACCTTGATTCAATGACAGTAATAATTAATCCTCTTAATTCATGCATGATGGGTTTTTTAAATTAGCAACATTTTATTGGAAGCCAAAATTAAGTGCTACAGTCATCATGGAGCCAGTGAAACAATTAGAGTTTTATGCCTCGAATTGTATATCATAAGAATATTGACCTGAAAGAAACAGGTCATTCTTAAGTTTAGTAATCTTCCTCATCAGTCAACCACCTTTACAAAATGACTACTACGTGCCAGTTGCTTAGGATTCTGACATATTGTGTGTCCTTATTTAAACCTATCCCTGACCATCAACAATTGTCTTGTCATTGATCTCTGATGACTCTTGAAGACACCGTGAGACTGTTAGCTTTACACAGCCCAACCTTGCTTAAATCCAATTAATTCACAAGTCAAGGCATCACAATCCTTGTGAATTCATTGGTCCCCTTCAAGATTGAAGGATGAGCAACAAGTCAGGTTCTGTCTTTGACATTAAATTTAGAGGTTTAGGACTAGACCTACAATTTTATTGAAATTGGGAACTCCCAGAGGAGGGAAATTCCTCTACCAAGGCAAGTCAGCACAATCTTTGTAATATATAATCTTTGATTAGCTTACTGGAGTTCTGAGAGATTAAGTGATTTGCTCATCTTCTTATGTTCAAATTCAGTTTCAGAGGAGTCCTCCTGATTCCAAACCTGGCATTGTGCCACCTAGTTGCCCTACCTAACATGTGTGACAATATCCCTTTAAGATCATGCAACACTCTTTGCTCTGTCTTCATTGTTTAGTTTTCCAATCCTGTTTGACTCTTTTGTGACCTCTTGTGAGGTTTTTCTTAGCAAAGATACAAGAATGGTTTGCCATTTCCTCTATTTTACAGATGAAAAAACTGAGGCAAACAGGATTAAATGACTTTCCCAGTGTCACACAGTAAATGTCTGAGGTCAGATTTGAATTATTAGCCTCAACTTACCCTTAGGTCTAGCTTCTTTCAATAAAACCCCTCAGGATAATTAAAATCTTCACAGATGTTGTTGTTGATAGTTCTCAGAATTGTTTTCCACAGTGATGAATATGACAATAGCTCAGTTATGTGGTATTTTAAAGTTTACTGAGTATTTTCCTCACAACAATCCCGTCCAGAACAAGTATTACTGTCCCTTGTTTTTATAGTAATAATAATGTTTATCCTTCATTGTCAAAGCAGACTATGTCATAGGGAGAAGATGCCATGACAAGCACATGAAATGGATTTGAGTGAGGGAGGACTGTGCTAAGTCTCCTGCCTCCCTTTCTTCTCCAGAGCTATCTGGGTCCAGTGGCCAGATGTGAATCAGGAGGACTGGAGATGGGCCTGGAAGTGAGGCAATCAGGATTAAGTGACTTGACCAAGATCACACAGCTAGTAAGAGTGAAGTGTCAGAGACCAGCTTTGAACTCCTCTTGACTCCGAAGTCAGTACTCTCTGTTTTAGAGATAAGAAAACTGAAGTGCAAAGATGTTAAATGACTTACTCAAAATCACACAGTTCCTCAGAACTGGGAAACAAACCTTAATCTCTATTCCCAAATCAGTCACTCCTTTCTCCTACTACTTCTTCATTGAATGAGTCACTTTTGTGAACAAATGCCTCTCAATATCTTTCTGTTTGCAAAATCTTCATGTTTGTGAGTCCAGATGAATTCAGTTCAAATTCCCTACAGATCAGAACCAAAATCTGTTCATTTAATTTTTCCTCTGATAGTTGGCTAATTGACCTGGGAGTTTGGATCAGATTTAATATAAATGCTGTGACTTAAACTCTCAAACAAATGTAATTTCAAGCTTGGAATGACAGCAATCCACTGACATATATTTTGAACAACAAATTACATTCTGGTTACCAGAGAAAGGTAGCAGCACCATCCAGTGATGAATTCTGTATTCTGTATACTGGCCAGGGAATATTAATATGCTATAAATGCCCTGTTCCAAAGGCCACATAACACCTAAGCTATGGGAAGATGTAAGTCAAAAACAAGTCAGACAACACTTATTAAGCACAAAACTGTGGACCAGGCATTGTGATAAACAGAGTAAAGGCTATCTGTAATACCAAGAAAATGACTGCACAATCATGACTGTACAGATGAGAGTTGGGACTTCCAGCAACATACATGAACTTTGCTTCATAGAAACAATCTTTTTTGCCTCAGTTGTCCTTGGATGATTAGCCATAAAAGCAAATAGCTGATGTGGAACTTTGAGAAGTTATCCAAATGAAGAACCCAGGAAGCAAAGGTAAAAGACTCAGGTCCTATTTCTTAAAAAGTGCTTACAAACCACTCATATATCTTTGCCAAGACATGACTAATCAACTAAACAACAAAAACAATCTAAATAAATGATGAATGTGAAAAGTCAGGGGAAATAAAAGATGCCTTATTATAGACAAAATAGCAGAAGCTGAATTTGCACAATGGAATGCTATTCAGTATTGTAACTGATACTACACATGATTCCAGGATGCAATCTGCTACCAAGAGCATATATCACTATGGCTATGAAAGTACTGGTGGCAACTGCTAGCATAATGGGTAAAGCCTGGAGTCAGGAAGACCTGAGTTTAAATCTGGTCTCAGTCACTTACTAGTTTTGCAAAGCATGACATCTGTAAATTTAGAGTTCCCACCCCAGGTGTTCACATGGACTATTTGTGCCCGACCTGTGGTAGAGCATTCCATGCTTGCATCGGTCTGATCAGCTATTGTAGGACACACTGTAATTTGTCTCAAACATAGTGACGTCATTTCAATCTTCGTTGATAACAAAGGACAAAAACTAACCAGTTATGCAACCTGGACAAATCTTTTAACCTCTATTTGCCTCAGTTTGTCCAACTGCAAATAGGGATAATAATATCACCTATGTAGCAGGGCTTTGTAAGGATCAAATGAGATATTTATAAAAAGCAATTCATACTGATCCTAGCATAAGTAGGCACATCATCAATGCTTATTCTCCTCCTCCTCTTCCACACTGAATAATTGATTCTTCCTAGAATGGCCTCTTTTATGTCCTTAGCCACGAAGCCCCATCAACAGCTGAAGTTTCATCCCCCCTGGAATAATAAAGGACAGCTACCTTCCTTTCTAGAGAGGAAAAAAACTCACCTATCCTACTTGTTAGGAACTCCATACAATATTGCTCTCAGCATACCAGATATGCCCAGGCATATTCAACTAGGAACCAGAAGCTTTCAATGGCTGTTATTGTGTTGTGAGAAAAGCATGGATTCAATGTCAAAATATATTTTGTCTCAGATTTTGAGAATAACTACCCAACAATTCCCATTTGTTCCTCCTCCTCCCACCTATACTACCTGTAAGAAGCTGTAGAGATTGATTGTTGTCTTTCTCTTAAATAGAACCAGAGTGACATAACTTTGGGAGAGTTAAGGTAAAGTGTGTCTTACTGCAACTGATCAGATCAATGCCAGCTCAGAAGGCTTTACCACAGATTGGGCACAGTAGAGATGGTCTCTAAATTTGCACATATCATGTTTGTGATTAGGTTCTTCCACTGTCCCCTTCCCCACTCTTTTCCAATGTTGTCCCAGGCAGAATAGTTTCCTAAAGAAAGGTTTAGAGAAAAAGCTAGATTATTCTATTGTCAATAAGATTGCTGTTGTGTTTGTCCTTCATTTGAAGGAAATCATGCCGGGGAGATGATGCCAAGACTTTTGAGTGAATTGGACTTCAGTGAGGGGGGGCTGTGCAAAGCCATTAGCCTTGCTTTCTCCTCTGGAGTCATCTGGGTCCAATGACTAGATATGAATCAGGAGGAGATAGCCCTGGATGCAGTGGGAGACCTGACCTTTTAAAACTAAGGTCTTGGGGCGGCTAGGTGGCATAGAGGATAAAGCACCGGCCTTGGAGTCAGGAGTACCTGGGTTCAAATCCGGTCTCAGACACTTAATAATTACCTAGCTGTGTGGCCTTGGGCAAGCCACTTAACCCCATTTGCCTTGCGAAAACCTAAAAAAAAAAGCTAAGGTCTTTAATAAACCTTGGTCTAACTGAGGCAAAGCCCATTCTGTGATTAAGGCTAGGTCAAAGACATAAGGGCTGAGAATGACATTTTTACTTACTCAAAAAAAAATCAAACTGGGAAGGGAAGACCCTCAGGGTTTCTAGCCAAAACAGAAACAAATGCTATTTATAAAAGCCCAAAGAAGACAAAGGTAGATGAAAAACAATCTCTGTTCAGCAGAAGTTTCTATTTTATTGGGGGAGTGAGGAAAAGTTAATAATAGGTAGTAAACTAACAAGAAAATAAACACCAATAAAACCAGTGTCTCTAGAGACTTACAATACAATTTTGTTTTACATGTTTAGGCCCATAGATAATTCCCAATAAAGAAACTGCTCCTACCAAAGCAGATCTACTATTATTCTACATTTCATAGACAAGATAAACCACAAATTCATTTCAATTCAAAAGTATATTTTTAAGCTCAAGGAAATTGATCAGCAAAGCCAACCATGGGTAATAACTGAGGGGTTCTTCAAGGCAAGGGGCGTAGAAACAAGAATAAATCAGTGCAAGGTGACTTACCTGGTAAGGTGGAAGTCCTGAGAATCTGTGTTTTAGAATCAGAATCTTATAAACCCCAGAGGGAAGAGAGATCAGAAAATACTGGAAACTGAGGCCTTGCCTATCCATAATACTGAGTCTGGCAGAGCAAGGCATAGGCAAAGAGACCTAATCTATCACCTGCCATCATAGACATCTATATGAGCACAGTGCTCAAAATATAGCAGGTGTTTAGTATCTTATGATCCTTCCAATTATGCTAGAAAGAACTTTGACTCTGGACCCAAACAACCTGGGTTCAGTTCCCACCATGACTTTTATTTCCAGTGTGACCTTGGACTAATCACTCTGTAAAATTTGTAAATTTGTAAAATTTGTAAACTGAGAGGTACAGACTCAATGACCCTTACTTGTTCCTTCAAACTCTGTGTATATATAATAAAAGTAGAAACATACATTTTTTCCAATAAAATGTACACATTATAACAATGATGTATTTTTAAGTGAAAACTATATATTGTAATACCAAGTCCATTAATTTAGTGAAGCAAAATGTTCAAAATATTTATCATCAATGACTTGGCATTTTTGAAAATGGCAACTACAAACTAGATGGCACAGCAAATAGAAAACACTGGGCTGGGAATCACAAAGACTCATCTTCCCAAGTTCAAATCCAACTTCAGACACTTAGGCTGTGTGACTCTAGACAAGTCACTTAATTCTGTTTGCCTCAGTTTTTTCATCCATAAAATGAAGAAAATGACAAACCTCTTTGCCAAGGAAATTTCAGATGGGGTCACAAAGGGTCAAACATGACTAAAACACTCAACAACAATAATTCTACAAGCTACAAAATGGCATCCATGTGCACAAAGTTCATACTTGCATCCTACTCAACGTGCCAGATAAGCTCACACTTATTGAATAGGCTGTTACTGGTTCAGTTTTAGATTTGCTTTGCAAACATAATTGCCTATTAATAGTATTTTATATTTCTAATAACCCTAATAAGTCTACTTAAACTATTCTACTGACAACCATAGTTTCTACTTCTTTCATGTCAATTATATGTCAGTTATATACACAATTGTATGATATATTCAGCAAATTCATTGATCATCACATTTAAAGACAAAAAACTTTGAAGGACACCTGCACATACAATAAGTTTTTATTAAACATTTCTGGTGTTCTAAGCAGTATGCCCTGAAGGGCAGGTGATAAGTTAAACTGAATAAGCCATAATTCTTATTCTCAAGATTCCTTTTTTTTTCCATTGGGACAATAAGATGTACATAATTAGAATATAAAATATTCTAGGGATTCTATGGGAGTTCAGAGGAAGGAAAGATCACTGTAAAATAGGAATGGTATCTTAGTGGAAATAGCAGAGCATTTGCAGAATAACTGGATTTGGATCCAGGCCCTGACATTTAATATCTGTGTGTCTTTGGGAAAGTCAACTAAGTCCAACAGACTTGAGCATCACTACCCCTTCTCCTGATGGTACCTGTCCAGACTTTATGAACACATTTTTAGGAATAACATGGATGAATGGCCTTTACTCGTTCCAGAGTACATACAGAGGGCATTGATTCCTTTTCTCTCCTTGGGACCATAGCCCTGCCACTCTACAAGGCAGTAGGATCTCCAGGAGGTCATTTTACTTTTCCATTAGGTTGAAGAACAGAAGTGCCAAACTCCTAAGAAGCCCACAAAATTCCCAAATATGTTTCAAATATATTGAAATGTAATCAGAAAATGTTTAATAAAGTTTTTAAAAATCCAATAAAAATCTATAATGTTAATATATGGTTTTCCAAGTCAACATGCAGTCTTCGGGGATCTGTTTCTATTTGAACTTCACACTTCTGGGGAAGAGTGAATTCTTCGTGCTTATTTTTCATTAGTGGAAGTGAGGATTCAGAAGGAATAGTTCAGATTTGAAGTGAGTCAGTTGTGGCAATTACTATCAGAACATGTGGTAGGCTGACAAAAACAAGTAGCCCTGATTGTTGGATGCAGGTCTGACTACCTGAAGGAGGTAGAAAAGTGATATCCACCAATTTCTAGAAAGGAATGATGAGGTAGCAGCTACAAAACAACCAGACCCCGTCTCAGTTGCTCTTTGGAGAGGCAATGATGGTCATACCCCTTGTTTTTAAATTACTTTGGCTTCTTGCTCAGTGTCAACCTGAGCAGCCTCTATCTCCCCAACAATCAAGTCAATGATATGGGCAGTGACCTGTAAGGAAAAGAAAACACGCATGTGTAAAATCTATAGTTTTCAATAAGGTGTATGCATCAAATAATTATAACAAAATTCTAGAGTGCATAATAAGCATCAGTCATCCTCACTTTATCAAAGATATTATTTCGGATTTTAAATCCTGTGTTCTTTTTGCCTATAAGAAAGGAGGCAATGAATGAATAAATGAATGATTAAACATTTAATACACATTTACTATGCTCCAGTTGTTGGAAGAAATATTCTTCGTTTAACCTTTTACCCTGATTAATGAAGAAAAACTCAGAACAAAGACAATTAAAAGGAATTTTTTATAAATACCTAATGGTAGCAACATGTTGACAAGCTGATTACTGGACAGCAGTAATGTCTTGAAGGTGAGACCAGTTTTCATTGGTAACTTTTATGAGATTAAGATAATTCAGATAGTTCCACATCAACAAATGAGGTTGAACTCTTGTATCTCCAAAAGATAACTTCCAGATACATACAGTGAGGGGGTGACTTGACTATCACATATCAAGGAACTGAATGATGCCTCCCCCAAGACCTATTTACAAGCAGATCTGGGAACAGTAGTCACTGAGTCAGCATAATGTTCAATAAGTTAACACTGAGAATAGAAATACAAGCAAGCAAAATAATCCCTACCCTCACAGAGTTTCCATTTTGACAAAGAGATACAACTTGGTACATAGGTACATGGATAGGAAATGACATGGATAGGAAATGACATGGAAGCCTGGTTTCCAACAAAATAAGAGATATACTCATCTATCTGAGCCTAACATCCCAGGAGTAGAACCCAAGGTTGGGAAAGACATGAAGAAGATGGCAGAAATAGGAGAAGCATGGTTTAAAAATGGCATATGCCAACCTTTACAAAGGTAATCAGAAATTTTCTTCTAGCACTGAAGAACTTCAACCACAGTGAAAGATTTTTCATAAAAAAGGAGATGGAAGAAGAGCAGTGGAGAGTAGAAAAGAGTAAGCCACTTTGGTCACTATCTCTGGGATGGGAGCAGATCTGAGAAAAAATTTAACAGCAATACCAGGGGGCTGATCTTTGATAAAAACTTACTAACAACACCCAGGGGGCAAATCTGTGATAAAATGTTTTACTATCAATACCCAGAAATGGAGGAAAGCCCCAGGGGTTTTGGCAAGCTCTAGTTGGTCAACCTACTGGATCTTTTCCTGAATAAAATTCTATATATAAATGTTAGTTATTATTATTGTTGTTGTTGTTATCAACATCATTATTATATTAGTTGATAGTGTCCCAATTAGGGCTATCAAATATCATAAGAAATTCTAAGTAAGGTATTGAATGGTCATCATACTGTTCTGGCTAATAGCAGTAATATTAATAGCATACATATAATGCTACTTTTTGTTCTTCAGCCATTTTAGTTTTATCTGACTCTCTGTGGTACCATGGACCTCTCTGTCCATAGAATTTTGTAAGTAAAGATATTGGAGTGGTTTGCTGTTTCCCTCTCTAGTAGCAAACAGATTAAATGGCTTGCCTAAGGTCACACAGCTAAGATGTTTCTGAATCTGGATTTGAACTCAGGACTTTCTGACTCTAAGTCCAATACTCTATTCCCTGTCTCTCTTAGGTACTTTACATACATCTCAATTGAGGCTTATAATAACCTTATGAATAGGTGCGATTATTATTCCCATTGTACAGTTAGGGAAACTGAAACGAGTAGCCATTTAAGTGTCTTACTCAGGGTCATACAGAGTCATAATAAATATATGAGGACATATTTGAACTCAGGTCTTCTTGACTCCAGGCCCAGTACTCTAATCATTATACTACCCAGCTTCCCAAAGACAGAGCATTGGCATTTGAATTTTGCCAAGAAAGATGTATAGGCAGAGCCCATTCAATACTGACCCTCCCTCTGGAACTCCTTCTACTCAAGATTTCAACACATGCTGTCACATCTCCCAAACTCCATGGAAACTTCCTCTTACTCAGTCTTTTCCATTACATAACTCTGAGCTCAGAGATTTCCTGACACTTCTTACTCTGACTTTCCTGAAACTCCTTCCTCTAGCTTTTTCTTATTCATGCTATTATTCTTCTTCTGCTCTAACCAAACTCACCCTAAATCATTCTGTCCCTCAGGCATGATCTGGGGGAGTAGACTCTTTTCCCAAATGAAGACTAAAAGGAACTCACCTCTTACTACCTGAGGGACATTAGTCAGGTTATTTGGCCTCTTTGAAGCTTGGTTTCCTTGTCTATGATATAAAAGGATTGAATTACATAACCACTAAAGTCCCTTCCCGCTTCATTCTGTGATGGTATGATGGTGGCTTTCTCTTCATTGGTCCCAAGTTGCTTATGCTGTGTAAATATACTAGGACTTAGGGGTCCATAACTAGACAGGGTAGGCCAAACTCCACATATGCCCTTGTACTTATTTTTACCAGGAGTTTTTAAATCAAGGAATACTTCCTCTTCTCTAGATTACAGCTCATACTCCCGGATGCATGAACTCTTCATCCAATTTTTCTCATAACCAGAGTTCCAGGCTCCATAATTTCCTGACACTCCTGGCTTTAACTGTGAATCATTTTTTCTAGATCTCTCACTCTCTTATTCATAATACTATTCTCCTTTCCAACCACACTCACCTGAATTAATCTGTACTCCCCAGTACATGAACACACTTGTCAATGGACACACCCAGAGAGTAGTTTCTACTTGCACACCTACTCAGTCACCAGCTTCAAGTTAATGTCTAGATACACTTAAATACTTCCAATAATTATTGACAAGAAAGATCAGATGAGAGCCCTCACTGGAAATGCTAGGGTCTAATAATAATCATTACACAGCTTCCACTAGAAAATTAATAACTTGTGAAATTTATTAACTGCAAAATTTATGGTCTCAACAAATATACATACAAATTCAGGTTTTTGAATTAACACATCTATCCATAAATTGCTTTGTCCAGTAACATAGCTAATAAGGAAGTTGAACCAACTTGGAAATAATATTCTGTCATTGATTGAATAGGTGGAAAATAATGGAAACTGCACCATGTAAGTTGATGCCTCCACATCTTACATATAGCTTCTGTTGTGAGCAGCCATGGCACCTTTCTTCCAGATTCCAAAGTTCCTTTAGACAATTTGTAGGAAATGTGCTATTTTTGTGAAGATGTTTAAAATCAAGATAAGAGTTAAAGAGAAATAATTCATTGATTGAATTCACCACCTCTGATGTTGACTAGAAAGTCTTGGGGGCTTTTACAAATCCTTGAGAGGGTTGTTCCTAAAGTGGAACAGTGCTACCATATGAGTAAAGACAAAGATGATAGGAAGGTAAGGGGAAAGGGGTAGATCATTTAAGTGCCTATTATGTGGCACAGTGGATAGAGTTAGTGGGCCTAGAGTTAGAAAAACTCATCTTCAAGAGTTCAATCTTGCCTGAGACATTCAAGAGCTGGTTGATCCTGGGAAAGTCACTTCACCTTTTTTGCCTTAGTTTCCTCATCTGTAAAATGAGTTGGAGAAGGAAAGAGCAAATCACTCTAGTACCTTTGCCAGGAAAACCCCAAATGTGGTTGTAGACAGCTGAAAATGCCTCTACAATATCAATACTATGTCCTCTTTCCAGTATTCACTTAGGCTTTTCAAGGTGCCAGAATTTGTCAGGTGCAGAATGGCTTCTCCCTGGTTTGGTTTCATAAAACTCCCTACCAACCTCTGTGTGTTTGTGTGTGCGTGTGTGTGTGTGTGTGTGCAAGCCCCAGTAATTCCATCTCCTCCTCAAATCGGCAGTTGTCCAAATTGGTGAATATTTGGGGCTGGCACAGGCATTACCAGATGGCCAGTTCAATTGGGTGTTCTGGGAAAGGTACTTGGAGTAGGTGAGCATATCATCAAGATTAACCACTAATCTCCCCCGGTCCAGCAGGTTTGATACATTGGATAAATCACTGAACTTCTGAGTACATTTACTCTGTCTGAGTACCATCCCTCCAACTGTCCCATTAAAAATACAACCTTCATGAGTTAAAGTACCATTACATCTTGAGCAATTTAAACCCACACCTTCTAAGTACCCTCCCTCCAATTGTCACAATAGAAATATCCAAACTCCCTAATTATGTTTCTTTAAACTGTCCCAGGAGAAGTATAATTCTCAAGAATTACAAGCATTATTTTTCCATTTAATCTCATTGGCTAATATTTCTCTTCTTTTGGTTTACATTTTTATGCATCTCTTGAGTCTTGTATTTGAAGATTAAATTTTCTGTTAGTTCTGATCTTATTAGGTTGTGTCAAAGTCCTCTATTGTGCTCAAAATCCATCTTTTCCCTTGAAAGAATATGCTGAATTTTTCAGGGCAATTGCTCCTTTGCCCTCTGGAATATCATATTCCAGGTCCTCCAGTCCTTTAATTTCGAAGCTGATAAGTCTCCCATAATACTGACTAGTTGCCAAGTAGCAGAGTAGATACAGCCTTGGATCTGGATGCAGGAAAAAACTTGAATTCATAATTTGGCCTCAGACACTTAACTAGCTATATGACAATGGACATATCAAAACTATTTTCACAATAATATTAAAATATAATTTGTCTATTAAAATACTCCTCCTTTTCCAAATACATATTTGTGTGACACCTGCTTGTTTTCATAGACCAATTAAAATGATGCATAGCTCCAGAGTGAATGTAGAAGCACATATAAAAATCCAGCTAGCTTTTGTTAAGTCAAACATTTAAGAGATTTGCAAAATATAGATTTTTGTTTTGAGAAATAATATTTTCATAAGTGATATTTTCAAAGTAATAACATTATTTTTAAAATAATATGTTTACATTTTAATTTCTAATATGGTAAATATTGATAACCCACATAACCTAAAGTTCTTTAAAATCCTTAATCATTTTTAAGAGTTTAAAGGACCATTCCAGCTCATTGTTCTTCTCTCCTCCACCCCCTCCCCACTCTCAATGGTCCTTCTCTCAAGGTGAGAAGAAAACTATTGGGCTACATATACAAGAATTTAAGGCTAAATTTCATCTTCTTTTCTGGGAATCTTGGGTAAATTGGGTCAAACATTCCAATACCAAGTTATATTCCTCTCCTGTGCTTGGAATTTTGCAGGCTTTTCAAAAATTAGGTGGAGTACATTTGGCATATTAAATTATACAACACAGCATCAAAATACACATTAACACAACAAAACAAAGGAACTATTATAATATCATACATGTAATAAAAGCAATAACTATAGTGCAATGTAAAATGTCACTTCACAAGAGGTTTCAGTGACTACAAGTCTAAATTACATCTATCATAGGAGCAAATGTATATCCATATAATGAAGTAGATATAAGTAACATTAAGCAAAATTAAAGCAATAATATCAGTGGGTTTGCAAAAATATACAAAACTAATAATACCATGGATAATTAACAAACTACTATAATTTTAATACATACATGACACCAATACAAACAGAAACAAATAATATAACAAAGCACACTTAAGCATGCAATAATTAATATGTACATCAATGAACATATGTAATTACATGAAAGACAGTTAAGAATTAGCATGGATGCCTCACTTCATGTGAAACCATTTCACCAAGTTTTCCTTATGACATACATTATAAGTTATTCTGCTCACTGGACAGATAGCCTTAGCTCTCATGCATTCTTGAGCTGTCTGCCCCTTTATCTGAGCTAGTTGATGATAAGAGTTTTATTATAATTTTGTAATTATAATTAATTATAATTCTCAATGTAACTATAAGCTTGTCTACCTAGACCTAAGCTTATCAAAGACCTAGATTGGCTAGCTCTGTTAAATATGCTCTTTCAAGTATGTCTTTATTCCAAGAATCTCTAGAAAAGAAGTAATTAGTAAATCTCATTAAACAATTTCAGTTAAACCAGGATTAAACCAGTTAAAGCAGAGCAGTTAACCAGGCTGAGGGCAAACTAGGGGTCTCAAGTCCATCAATGAGTTGGGGGGGGGTGTCTATCCCAAGCATGTGAAGACTTCTCCTGGTGGAATGGGTGGATGAGAACAATTTATTCTAACAATCATGAAGGCAGCTGAATCAAGTGCAGTGCAGTGCCCAGAGTTTGGTTAGACATCAAAGATGCCAAGGTCATCCACTACAGCATGAGCCACAGCCAGTCTGTCCTACCACTGGACTGTGATGTCTTTGGAAAAGAGAGTGAGACCAGTGACTTCATGCAATTCTGCCTCACTTAAATTTACTCAAGAATCAAAAGACATCACCCATACCATTTTTTTACCCTAAGAATCTATATAACTGAAGTAAAATAAAAAGTAACTTCTGAGTTCACTCCTTTCTTATCACTTGAACTGAGAATATAGAACATAGAATGACCTCATTTGAAAGTCTGTTTCAGAACCATTTTCTGGGGTGAATTATTTTCATGATTAATGAGTTTAGTATCTGCTGAAGCAAGGATTTATGATTCTCTACCTACTCATCAAAGTGTCCAACAAATATACCTCTTGGCAATCAGTGGTGACAATGGTATGTATGTCTTTACTGGGCCCTCACCAATCTCTGAGGCTATTTTATAAACAGATAAGTTGTTCATTCTCTCCAGAGGCACAGAGTACTTTTCCATTCATTTGTATATCCAGTAAACACCAAGATTTCTTAGCAAATTCTGTCATCTTGTTGAAGACTTTGAAAACTAACTCAGACATTGTATTTTCATTTATTTCTTTCAGTATGGTTGGATCTCCCTATTTCTATCAGATCAAAAGTACAGCAAACACTTATGGACTGAATCCACTTGAATCTGATTTGAATGGGGATTTTAACCTGTTTTATTTCCAGTTGAGGTCTATTCACCCCTTCTTAGGCAGCCTAATGACTTCCGACTCTCATAAGCTCATTACTAGTATGAAATTTAGGATGATGAAGGATTCGGACTTGGGAGTTCAAGTGATCCACCAACCTCAGTCTCTCCAGCAGTGGGTATGATAAATGTGTGCCTTGATTCTTTCAGCATTCTTCTGGGCTAAAATTGTAGCCAAGTGGTAAAGTTATTTTAGCTTCTCCCTTAACCAAGTTATATATTGGTGTATGTAGTGTCCATCCTAAGAAACTACAAAACACAAGTAAATAGATAGGTATGGCTCAAATCCAAACATCAGCAGGTAGGGGATAAAGGGAATTGTATGCTTGTATGGTAGAGTCATACATTGGTTCTATTGAGATTTTGCTCAAGTCCCTAAAGTGTTCATCAGTAGGATGTTGAAGTGTTAAAGTTGTGAGTCTCCTTTAGGGTTGTAAGGTGACATTCTAGACTTCTTGATTCAGTCAAAATTAATGTTTGTCTCTACCTTGGTCTAAGGGATCTTGGCAGGAAGTTCATATACCCAGAAATCACCTTCCCCCAATACTTTAGCAAATATGGAAGTTTTTTGGGTTCCTGCTTAGGAATGGGTGTGCATATTTTATGAAATGGACAGTTATCACCAATATATAACTTATACTCTTCCCATCTCTTTCCAGAGATAGGAAATCAATGCAGAGAAATTCCAAGAGTTATTCATTTTTGTGTTTCCCAAATACAGTTGTACAATTTGGTAGTATCTTTTTTGCACACAGTGAGCACAAGTCTCACACTTCTTGGAGACATCTACCACCATCCTGGGTCAGTGAAACATGTTTCTTACTTTTTCTTAAGTCCTTTTATTGACCTTTATGCCCAAGGTCATCAAGCAAAGCTTTTATAGCTATAGAACAATGTGCAATAGGTAATACTAATTGCTTCCTGGTGCTATAATGAACCAGAGACAGTCAAATCTAGTATTCTGTTACATAACTCTAATTCCTATCATTGTTTTTTAAATATTTTTATATGTTCTGGTTCTTTTATTACCATAGTATCCCATCTACCATTCCCCTTCCCCATTTCCAAGTGTCAGTCCATATAATAATTATAATTTTTAGAGAGGCAAAAAAAACCTGATTGATACATTTAAAAAGTGCAAAAATATGTTCATTGTGTACTATGAACCTCTCGTGCTAAGAATATTTCTCCTACTCATAGCTTTGAAAGATATATGATGTTTCATTTTCAATTTTTATACTATGTTCTTTATTACTAAAGTTGCATATGCATTGAGAATAGATTATGAAATATGGTATAACTGCCTTCCAGTTTTCCTAGCAGTATTTATCAAACAAGGAGTTTTCCCTATGTGACTTATGTTTCCCACTTAATCAAACATTGTATAATTGAGTTATCTTGTTTTTGTCACTGATGTAGTGACAACATGAAGTCAGGGTACAGTGACAAAAGATCACTGATACAAGTCATAAGGATGCATATGAAAAACTATTCTTCAGATTGGAATGGAAAATATTCTTCAGATATGGAAGATAGACTAGAAAGGAAAATAGAAAGAACCTGTCACAATTATGGGTGAGGTTATTACAATCAACTGGGTTAAAGAAGATGAGAACCTGAATTGAACTGCCAATAGAAAGGAAGAACTAGATACAAGAGATATGATCAAGGCAGAGAGTCTTCTCACTCCTAAGAGATTTTCCCTTAATTCTTTTGACTTTCAGTTTCTGCTTTATTTCCTTTCAGTGGAAATAAGCCTGGTGCTTGAGGAAGAGTACCAGAGTTAAAACCCTATCTCGATGCTCATTACTTTTATTGCCTCAGACAAGTCAACCAATCTTCCTTGAAAAAGCATTGGACTATATGGCCTCTAAGGTTCTGTTCAGGTCAAGAACTAAGACTGGTCTCTGGTCACTTTAAGTTGGATAATGGAGAAAAATGAGAGATCCATAGGTCATTCAACCCTTAACTAAAAAGAGATTGATTTAGCTACAATAGAAGATTGTTCAACACAGTTATGCCTTGAGGACACCTTAAATTCATTCACCTGAGCAAAATTCACTCTCTCCAGTTTCCCATCCTGATCCACCAAATGTCAGAGCGCCCCTAACAATTTTCACAATTCCTTTGTACCCAGGCAATGAGGAGGTGATCAATAGTTTGATCCTTTAATCCTCTGAGCCAGCCTAATCTCCAAGGATATCTCAATATCTCTTAAAGAGAAACTAAGCTAACTAGCATGAGGGAAGAGATGAAGATGTGGTTCCTAAGGTCTTTTCCAGTTTGACATCCACATTCCTATAAACCTGATTCTATTTTCATTCCCAAGTCACAAGCTACCTCCTCCTATATTCTAAATGAGAAATGTGCAGCGCTAACCAGTCATTCCTAGACATCACTGTATCCCTTAAGTAAGTTCAGAAACAGTGTGCTGGAGGAGGTGATGCTTTTGCAGTGTGCTGTGAGTTCTCCAGCTGCTAATTACTTTCTGGCTGAGCTCAGAAAATATTAAATCAGAGGAGTTTACCCTTTATTTATATCATGCATCATTTGGTAACCTCAAAATATTTTAAATGGATAAAATAAAATACATAGGATTATAAAGGAAACTAGTTAAATTGAAATGTAGTTATGTATGTGTATATATATTTACATGCATATATTCACTTAGTCTATGATCTGTTAACTTACATATAGACATATACATATATAAAATATCATTGTCAACTTGTTTATATACATATGTGTATATATACATATGATATACACAAGTGTACATAAGCATGTACAAATTGACAGTTATCAGATTAAGAACCTCTCAGAAGTTTAAATCAACAGGAAAGACTCCAGAATTCTATCAGCTATAGCTCCTACTATGATGCATAATTAATAAATCTACTTTATGACCTACAAATCAGTCCTTGGGAACATAATTTATGATGGTTTGTCCTCCAAGTCCATGTTATGCATGGGAACCTGGGTCAATAGAGGCAATGCTAGTGAAGCACAAGCTCTAATTGGTGACAACAAATTCAATTCGGTTCAACAAATATTTATTAAGTACCTTCTACATGACAGATGCTGAGTTAGCAAAGTTAGATAATACACAGACTTTAGAATCAAATAACTTAATAACAATTGACATTTGCACATCTTAAGTTCTGTAAAGCCCCTAACATGCATTAACTCAAGTGTGCCTAACAACAGCCCTGTGATACAGACATTGCAAGTACAATTTTTTCTATTTTATATATGAGAAAATTGAGACTCTAAGAGACCTAAAGTGACTTCAGAAAAAGAATAAGTATCAAGAGAAGATTCTGAATTCAGATCTCCTAGCTTTATATAGAGCACCCTCACATGTTCTCATTTTAATGAAGGGAAGGTCAAATACACAAATGGATATGATACACAGAAAAGTGAGTTCAGTTCAGAGGCTATTCAAAATGGCACTTGGGCAAGAGCTATTAAAAACTGTAGAAGAGCAAAGCTACTTGCTACCTAGTGAGGGTCAGGGAAGGCTTCATGGGGAAGATGGTATTTGAACTGGCCCTTGAAGGGGAGGGCTTTGACTAGGCAGAGACAGGGAATCCATTCTGATTTCCCTGTTTGGGGGGACAGATAGCATGACCAAGGCACAGAGGCAAGATGATCAAGATGAAAAATAGGGGACAGAAAGTAATACAGTTTATCTAAATGACAGAATAGTATGAATTGAGACTAGACATGTAGGTTTGAAGTAAATGAAGGGGAGTCTTGAATTCCAGAATCAGGAGATTATATTTTACTTTGTAGGTAACAGGAAGCTCCTGGAAGTTTTTGAGTTGAGAGGTAACAAGGTCCTATGTATGCATTAAAAAGTTTATTATTCATATATTGGTTTGGAGGATGAACTTAGAAAGGGAACAGATTGAAGAAAGAAAGAGTCCATCACAGTTTTGAGAACCTGAATTGAGGTGGAAATGGAGGGGAAGAACCAGATGCAAATAAAAAAATATGATCAAGGTAGAATGAGTCTTCTCACTCCTAAAAGTGGGAAGTCTTCTATACTTTCCCCACACCTTGATTTTTCTGACTCAGCTTCTACCTTATCCCTTAATACAGCTAAACGTCTATAAATGAAAGGGATGTTTGATTAGAACATGTGTAACAATCTCTTCAAATGGACTTCAGAGCAAATGCAGATACTCTGTGACTGTCTTCTGTTCCACTTGACTACAAGGTAAAGAAATAAACTTTTGATTGGTCACAGAATCAGAACTGAGAAACAAAAGACTTCCTCAGGGGGCAATTCTCACCCTCTTTTCTTTCTGTCTTCCATCAAAGTAAGATTTTTTTTAGAAGTCTTTGAATGAAAAACCTGGAAAGACTTACATGAACTGATAAAAGTGAAGTGAGCAGAACCAGCAGTATTGTACAATGAAGAATTGTGAATGACTTACATATTCTCAGCAATACAATGATACAAGACAATCCCAAAAGACTCATGATAAAACATGTGATTTGCCTCAAGAGGAATAATTGATATTGTCTGAATACAGATGAAAGCATATTATTTTTCACTTCCTTTCATTCTTTTTTATCAAGTTGTACAAAATGACTAATATGGAAATGTTTTATATGATTGCACATGTATAGTCTATTTGATTACTGTTTCAAGGAGGGGAAAGAGGAGGGAAGGATAGAATTTGGAACTTAAAACTTTTTTCATTAGTTTATTATTATTTTTCTAATTATAAGCATAGGTAATTTTCAATTCATCCTTTTGCAAACTTTTGAATTTCACATTTTTCTCCCACCTTCTCTTCCCTGCCCACTTCCCATAACAGTGAAAAATCTGATTTAAGTTACACATGTACAATCATGTTTAACATATTTCCATTTAATCATATTGTAAAAGAGGAATTCAAACTAAGGGGGAAAAATTTTAAAAGTGAACATAGTATATGCTTTGTTCAACATTCAGACTTCATAGTTATTTTTTTTCTTTTCTGGATGTGGATGATATTTTATGTCCATGATCACTGAACTGCTGAGAGGAGCCACATTCATCATGGTTGATCACATCACAATGTTGCTGTTAATTTGTACAACATTCTCCTGGTTCTGCTCACTTCATTCAGCAGTTCACGCAAGTCTTTCCGTGCTTTTCTGAAATCAAACCATTCATGATTCTAACAAAACAATAATACTCCATTACATTCTTATTCCACAACTTGTTCAGTCATTCCCCCATTGAAGGACATCCCTCAGTTGAAAATTGTTTTAACATGTAATTAGAAAAAAATAAAATAGTATTAAAAAATTTTAATAGAAAAAAGAAGCCTCTGAAAGAAGAGTCCTTCTAATATGTAGCCTTTCAACGTAGGCTCCTGTTTGTGGCTTCCTGGCCTTTGTTCTTTCTGTTCTTAGAGAAAGAAGTATAGGATTATTCTATGTCCCTGTGAGCTTCAAAAGGTCAGGAGTATATTCCACCGTGATTCCAATGACAAGACCCAGACCAGAGTCTGCTACCAGTTTATGTGCCAATACAGACAATCTAAGACAATGACTTGACCAAAATGATGAATTTAAAGCAAACAGTGGGTTTGAGGGAAGAGTATTTACAGTGTTGACCTTGCTATGTTTTCTTTTATCTTGCAAATATTCCTTTGTGAAAACTAAGTTAAGTGGTTAAATGAAACAGACACTAATCATTGGATGGTAACATTAATAATAATAATAATAGCAATAGCAGGTAGCAATTAGCACCCACTATGTGCCAGACACTGTGCTAATCACTTTACAAATATTATCTCATTTGATCCTCACAACAACCCTGGAAAATCACAGCACTGTTATCCTCATTTTACAGTTAAGGAAATTGAGAATGAGATAGGTTAGGTGATTTACCCAGAGTCACACAGCAATTGTTGAGGCTAGATTCAAACTCAGGGCTTCTTAACTATGGGCTCCAGTGCTCTAACTACTATATCAGGTAGTTGTCTAAGAGAGAATATCTTGAAATGGAAGCTCAAGCCAATAATAGCATTGGAGAAAGACAATTCCACTGACTCTTGGGGATACTTCTACAACTCTGAAGGGGAGATGTAGCTAGCCTCACTCCAGGAGAGGAAGCAGAAAGTGTCACTGCACAAGGTCATTGGTGTTTCTAGGCTGATGTTTTCAGGTTTTGTACTGAATGGAGGGAAGGAGGAGGTTCCCTCCAGGATTCCAGATATATTTTTTTCAAACTGTATAACCATTCCCTTAATACTCCGCTCCACCACCCGTTATCAAGAATGTGAATCTTTCTTTTTACCAGCCCTGGGCAAAAGCCCAGCTTTAGTGGTTCTGATTGCTTGATTAATATACTACCTTTATATTTTTACCCAATGAATATTTTGAATAAGTGGATATTTTAAAACTTTGATAGGATCCTTGGTTAGGAACTTGAAGACATTCAGTAGATCACCTCATCCAACTCTTCTACTTATGATCCATGTGATCTTGATTTTTCAGTTACTTCATGCATAGAATGGATTCAGGCTAGGTGAACTTGGAAGTTACTTCCATGTCTAAACCCTTATTTTAGCAGAAGGGAGCTAGAACTCAGAGAAGGATGGTACCTTGTCCAAGTCCAAAAATGAGTAAAAACTTTAAAAGGTGCTTATACCTAAGGCCCCAATTTCTTACTACCTAATCTCTCAAACCCTTTGAATCAGATTTCCCTCACAATCTATAGAAACTGCTCTGTTAAATGATACCAATTGGGGGCGGCTAGGTGGCACAGTGGATAAAGCATCGGCTTTGGAGTCAGGAGTACCTGGGTTCAAATCTGGCCTCAGACACTTAATAATTACCTAGCTATGTGGCCTTGGGCAAGCCACTTAACCCCATTTGCCTTGCAAAATCCTAAAAAAAAATGATACCAAACTCATTCAGCCTTTCTGGAGAGCAATTTGGAATTATGTCCAAAGGACAATAAAAATGTGTATACCCTTTGATGCAGCAATATCACTACTGTGTCTATACCCTGAAGAGATCATGAAAAAGGGCAAAAAACATCACCTGTATAAAAATATTCTTAGCAGCCCTGTTTGTGGTGGCAACAAATTGGAAATGAAGTGAATGTCCTTCAATTGGGGAATGACTGAATAAATTGTGGTATATGTACGTTATGGAGCACTATTGTTCTATTAGAAACCAGGAGGGATGGGAATTCAGAGAAGCCTAGAAGGATTTGCATGAACTGATGCTGAGTAAGATGAGCAGAACCGTACACCATAGCAGCAACATGGGAGTGATGATCAATTTTAATAGACTTGCTCATTTCACTAGTGCAACAATCAGGGACAATTTGGGGGTATTATAATGGAGAATATCAACTCTATTGAGAGAAAGAATTGTGGAGTTTGAACAAAGACCAAAGACTATTACCTCTAATTTTTTTTAAAAAGTTATCTTATTATATAATTTTGATATCTTTTATACTTTATTTTTTCCTTAAGGATATGATTTCTCTCTCGACACATTCAATTTGGATCAATGTATAACATGAAAACAATGTAAAGATTATCATACTGCCTTCTTGGTGGGGAGGGAAGCAAGATTAGGAGGAAAATTGTAAAATTGAAAAAATAAATAAATTTTTTAAAAATGTTACCAAAGACCTTATAATGGTCAAATACAGTGATTTTTTTTCATTCCTTATCCTCCTTGACCTCTTATCCTTTTGATCCTTTTGACAGTTTTTGTACCTCTTCCCCACAGTAGCAGCCCATCACTCTACTACTGTAGTGCTTTTTTCTTTTTCTTTCTTTATGTATTCAATTATATATAAAGATAATTTTCAACATTCATTTTTGTAAAATTTTCTCCCTCCCACCATAGGATAGCAAGTGATCTGAAACAGATTATACATGCATAATTTTTATATATATTTCCATATTAATCATGCTATGACTAATCAGAACAAGAAAAATCAGAACAAAAGAAAAAAAAACAAATATAAATAAGTGAAAATAGTATGCTTTGATCTGCATTCAGATTCCTTGGTACTTTCTCTACATGTGGATGACATTTTCTATCAAAGGTCTTTTAGAATTGTCTTAATCACTGTATTGCTGAGAAAAGCTGTCAGTCATAGCTAATCATTCCACAATGTTGTTGTTAATCTGTACAGTGTTCTCCCAGTTTTGCTCACTTCATTCATCATCCTTCATTTGGGTCTTTCCAGGTTTCTCTGAAATCTGACTTCTCATCATTTCTTAAAAAGCATTTCAATTATTGATGGGCATTCAGAAGGGTGTATTTTTTTTTTGGAGAGGGACAGGCAAGGAGCCAGTTTTTGTGCTAAAGAGTTTAGATTGCTTGTTTACATAACAGAAGTCTTTGTAGATTTCGAAATAAGTAGGTAATAGGATGAAAATTGCATAAAAGGAGGAAGTCTACTTGAAAAATAGTCTTAAGTAAGAAAAATAATCAATGTAGTAGCTAAGGAAAAAAGGATTCAAGGCTGAAATTGTTGGAAGAAATAGAGCAAGTTTTCCCCTATTTCTCCAAAGAGATCTAGAAAATGTGCCAAATTGAATTTTGATTTGGGACATCAAAGGAAAAAAAAAACAGGTCACTTTTCCAGCCTAGATTGGCCTGGGGAGTCAAAGAAGTCTACAGACACTGGATCTGGCAAGGAAAGAACCAACAGATTCCAACAAAGAAATGAATGTGTACAAAGGAAATAAAGGGCCTGAGACCCAACATAGGAATGCTGCCAACTGGCAGCTCTGTTGCTTTTGACCCAGTTCTGGATCACAAACCCAGGGCAAACTGATGAAGAGTTTTGTACTGAATATAGGGGAAGGAGGAGGCTCCCTCCAGTTGGAGAGACAGTCTCATTCACTTGGCACTGTCTTCAGTTAGGAGCAAGTTCAAAAGGAAGCAAGGACTATATAAAACAGACCCCAGGAATAAAATAGTCTCATTTCCAGGTTCTAGTGTGTGAAGCCTACAGAGGAATAACAAAGGCAGGAATCTAGATCAAAGTGGAGTCTGCAGTTCCATCACTTTGAATCAGCAGAGCTTTCCAGATAATTAACAGTGGTCAAGCTCAGCAGCTTCACTGATACTCCAAAGGGGGCAAGCCCATAGGCATATTGCTCACTCCCAAACCTAAGTGAGTAATTCACAACTGGGGGGACAATGATCAGACTTTGCTTTAGATTGTACTACTTTCAGATCTCTGAAACTTATGGGTTCCCACTGAGTTGTTCCTGAGATCTAGGAATAATGCAACACAAGTTTGGACCTGCATTAAAGTGGTGGTAGTGTCAGAGGAGAGGAGACATTCAAGAAATGTTACACAAGTGAAATCAAAAGAACTGGGCCTATTGATATGAGAGCTGAGAGATAATGTGAGGAATGCAGGATTACTCCTAGGTTGCAAGCCTCAAGGACTGGGAGGAAGCTGATGCTATCTATAGTTATAGGGAAAATAAGAAGGGAAAGGATTAGAGGAAAAGATAATGAGTTCAGTTTTGGATATACTGAAGTTAAGATGTCTAAGATTTTTTTTAAACTTTATTTAAGCAAATGGGGTTAAGTGACTTGCCCAAGGTCATACAACTAGACAATTTTTAAGTGTCTGAGATCAGATTTGAACTCAGGTCCTCCTGACTCTAGGGCTGGTACTCTATCCACTGTGCACCTAGCTGCCCCACAGTCTAAGATTTAAAAAAAAAAACAATTGGAGATATGAGCGTTCAGCAGAGAGTTTGGACCAGGATAGATAGATGTAATAATCATCATCATCAAGATGGTAATTAAATCCAGGGGAGCTGGTGAGATCACCATGTGAAATAAAAGAAGAAAAAGAAAAAAAGGACTTTTGTCTGAACCCTAAAGGTGGTGGTTGCTGTCTTTTGTGATTAAAAAAGATCAAAATGACATCACTATGTATTATCACCATGTCAGTGAACAGTTATGTCCAACTTTGGCTTCTCAGACCATTACAACATCAGATGATTCTGCACAGGTTGGGCACAAATAGCCTTATGAATATTTAGGATGGAGAAGTCTCTACATTTGCACATCTCACATTTCTTTTGAGTTACTGCAGTTCTGCTTCAGTGATAGAGCATAGAGGCTTTTTTGATGTGGGCATACCATGTTGAATAATCCTGTGCCAGAGATTCCCATGTCTCAAAATCAATAATCAAAATTCTTCAGAAAGACCTTAAAAGTGTTTTTGTATCACTTCTTCTGACCTCCATGTGAGTTCTTGCCTTGTGTAAATTCTCTATAAAATAGTCATTTTGGCAATTATACATTTGGCATACCAACAAGGTGACCAATCCATTAGAATTGTGCTCTTGCCAGGTGATCTTCAGCATCTTCCTAAATTCGAATGGAGTCAGATTGGTTTTCTGGCATGGAATTGGTAGAATGACCAGGTTTCTTAGGCATACAACAATGATATATCTTTGGACCATGCTAAGCAACATTCTTTCCTTTGGAATCTTGCAAATATCAACCCATCTCCAGCAATGCATGCATCAATCTAATTATCTATATGTACATCTCTGGAAAATATACTACCAAGGTAAATGAGTTAAGCCATAGTATTCATTGTCCATTTGCTGTAACCAGTAGTTCCATACATGGACAGTGCAGTGCTGGCTGATGGAGAATCTATGTTTTCTTGTTAATTGCCAGACCAAAATTAGCACAAGCAGAGAGAATCAATCCATAAATTGTTGCATCTCAGATTCAGAGGCTGCATCCAGTGTACAATAATCTGCAAACAAAAAGTCATGCACAAACTCTCCTTTCACATTAGTTTTGGCTTGTAGCCTTTTCAAGGTTACAAATAATTCAATAGGTTTCAAATAATTTACCATCACTGCAGTAGGTTACCATTTTCATCCTCATTGAAAATATCCAACAACATCCCTGAAAACATCATGCTTTTTAGCATGGGAAAAAGTGCATAGCCCTGTTTCACTCTGGGAAAGTGTGAGAATATTTTCCATTATCCAAAACCTATGTAAGCATGTCATCATGAAACTGACAGAAAATAATGATAAACTTCTCCAGGTGATCAAATTTTGCTATGATCTTCCACAAGCCCTCACCACTGATGGTATCAAAGGCTTTGATCAGATTGACAAATGTTGTGCACAGATCTCTGTTCTTCTGCCATTTCTGTTAGCATTGCATGGCAGCTAATACCATATTGTCTTTTCCTTAACCCTTGCTGAAGCCATACTGTTTCTCAGGTAGTTGATAATCTTCCAGCGTATTAAGGGAGGACTCTAGCAAGAATTGTGATGAGAGACCTCCCTGTGATTGTTACAGGACAACCTATTTCCTTTTACTTTATTAAGAAAATGGAGGCATATTTGTAACCTTAAAACCCATATAACCTATATAAGCCTTATAGCTTGGAAAATTTCAGTCAGCCTTCCCATGAGCAGTGGATCTCCTGCCTGATAAATCCCTACCATAATAGAATCACCCCAGGCACTTTTCCACACAAGATGAGCCTAATGGAATTCAAAACCTGTTCTTCAGTTGGAAGTTTGGCTTGGGACAGACGTCTTAACTTCAACCTTAGGCAATGATTAGAAGGCATGATCTTGAAGTTGCAATAAAGGAGACAGGAGTGGTGGGATAGATATGATAAGAATCAGAAGATAGTAGAGTCCAAAAAACTACATTAGCCATGCTCTGAGTAAAATTGTTAAAAATAATAAAGAGAAGGAAAAATCCTTTAATCTTAGTCCTTCAGCTCTCTTTTTAGAGGTAGATAGGATGTTCCATCAGGAGGCCTTTGGGATTGTGGTTGGTGTGATACTTAATTAAGTCCCTCATCATTGAAAGAAGGTTGAAAACCTGGGTTGGCCAATTGAGAAAATGATTGGGGTTCTTCTGGACTGATACACTATAATCCCTTGCCCTTTGAATGATCCCCAACTCCTTGGTGTCAGCAACCACAAGCTTGCCTAGGCATCCTAAGTCAGGGGAGGGAAAAGGAGACTTTCATGCTTTTTTTTGGCATAGCTGATAAAACACAGATAGCCTGAGTCAGAGAGCACTCCTCCTCTTGTTGGGGTTTTTACTCCCAAAATATTGGATTCAGCATAGAATGTCTTAGAAAGAATTCATAAGATGCAGGCTCTCTCCCACGGAAGTTGGCATTTTATTGGACATAATAAAACTGTGATGGTACAGTGGTTGATAGTTGGGGGATGCTCTTGCAAAGAGGAATCTGACATATTTTCATTTATATAGGAAAAGAAGAAGGAAGAAGAGAGAGAAAATGATCTCAGATAAATAATTAAATGTTTGAAGTAGGTCAGAAGGGGCCCACCAAGGGAAAGTTAGAAGGGACAATTAGGTTTAATGTGCTTGTTAAGAAGAGCTGGGGGGGGGGGGGGCGGGGATCAGAGAAAATCCCAGGTGCTGATAATGAGTAATTAGGTCTCTAAATAGATTTTCAAGTAAGGTGAAAGGGCAAAGACAACCCTAAGCAGTGGGCACCAATAAGAGGCAACCAAAAGAAAAACAAAATTTTTGCCTTGGGCAAAAGCAGAGTGGAAACTAGAGGTGCCAGTAACTAAGTCATAGCTAGAATTCCTGATTCTAGCAAGGACCCAGGAAGGACACTGAAAGCAGATCTGAATGTTGGGGAAGGGGCTTATTAAATAGGACCCTCCCCATCACTCTCCTAAAGAAACTGACTTGGTTGACAAGGTAGACATCCTGAGTAAAGAGGACTTTGCTTAATGGAACTATGGCAAATACCAGAAATCCTGAGATAGCTTTTTGACACTGTGAAGCAGGACTCCAAGAATATTCAAAGCGAATTGGGTCCCTCTGCCCCCCATCACGATCAACTTTGTGGGCTTTGCTTTGTTTCTCAATGAGCTATTTCACGTTATCTCCTAGTTTTTCATTCTTTTGCTATTGTTTTATTGTGTCTTGATTTCTTGCAAAGTCATCAGCTTCCTTGCAAAGCTGATGAAGCCTCCTTTAGCTCCATTCTACATTTGAAGGATTTGTTTTCTTTCTTTTTTTTTTTTTTTTACCAATCTATATAAGACATTTATTACCACAATGGACATCATTTGTTGAGCAAATGAGCACAAAGATAACAAGACAAAATCATCACATTAAACAAAATTTCTTTTTCAAAAACATTTTACTATGCAAATTTTACTGTGTTTTAGGAAAGCCAGGACAAAGAACAGAAGGAGCCCTTACTTAAGAGAACATTTGGGTTCAAGTCTCAGATCTGTGACTTACTAGTATGTGATCTTAGGCAAGAAAACATTGCTGAGTCTCAGTTTCCTTGTTTGTAAAATGAGAATTAAAAAAAATTCCTTAAGGCTGTTGAATCAAATGGAATAAATTCTAAAGCACAACTCAAGCTTTATTAATAAATAGAATGAAGTGATATGAGTATTTATTAAAAACAAGCCCCCCCACTTCAGCTTTTATGGGCAAAATGTTCTGTACACTTTTAAAACTCAAATAAATTTGAGCTATTGCTATTATTATTATTGTCGTTGTTGTTGTTTATGTTTATAAAACCAAGCAGAGCAGAGTTTTGGACAATGGGGAATCTGCTGCCACCCTGGGTATGGTGTAATGGAGTAAGCCTCTATAATTAATACTTTGCACATCATTTGCAATGTCACTGGGATGTTTCCCAGAAATTTCTCCAATGCCCCTTGTGCCATTCTTCCAAGCAGTCTTGGAACTTTTTAATTCAGTATCAGTATAGAGCAAGGACTTTGCTGTACCATAACCCCACTCCCCTATCTCACACCCCACTCCCTGTCAGTTCAACTGAAGTACAACTAATAAGCACCAGAAGGGGACTATCCAAATTCCACTGTATTACATAGTTAGTTATCTTACAAGATAGCCAAATGATCAGGCCCTCACTTAGACTGGATGGAGATAGTGTGTTATTATTGTAGCCAATTATTCTGATTTAATCAATGGAGAAGCTTGATGCTGTTGAGATTCATCAGAAAAGCAGACTTGATCCCCAGAAAAGCTGACCCTGCATACTCAGATATCTCCAACAATGAATCCAAGACTTGAACACTGGGGAATAGGGAGGGAGATGTGCCAACAACCCACAGTTGTTGACCACCATGAGGTCTCCAACCAAGAGGAAAGGGTAGGTCAGCATGCTCACTGCAATCCCCATTACAAACCTGGTGTAACTCCGAACTGCCAATGCCTGGCTGAAACTGTCGTCCACCAGGTAGGCATTGATGAAGTGAGCCAGGAGGTTACAGCCCCACAAGAAGACCACATCTCCCAGGAGGTGAGGGATCAAGCCCACAAAGAACCCCAGTAACCCTTCTTCTCTGAAAATCTTCCCAATGGAGCTCAGTACACCACTGCATTTGACCTCCCGCCCCATGAACTGGACCATACAGTGCATCGAGATGACATGCAGGGGGTGTGAGAGCACCCTAGACACACACTACATCGCCATCTCATGGGAAGTTTCTTTTACCACCTTCCTCAGTGATGCCTTCACATCATCTTTACTGGATACATGCTCTAACTCCTCCAAAGGGAAGACCTTTTTCATGATGTCCCAGGACAGAGTGGAAAGAGCACTAGACATAAGCCTCGGACTCAGGCCTCGGAACAGTCCCCTCTTCCCATCCACTTGCACAATGTGTTTGGCATAGGTGAAGAAATTGGGCAAGTAGAAGACCCCAGCACATTGGTTCCTACAGTGGGAGGTAGTAGTTCATGCCCAACATGGATAAGCAGGTTCACGTAGAAGAGCGGGTGGCTCAGCACCTTCACGCTGGTGCCCAGGGCCAGGAACAGGGCTCGGTGGCCACAGAGCCATCCCTAGCACCGGGCCCCACACCCACCATCCTCCCAGCACAGCCTGAAGGATTTGTTTTCTTCAGAGAGCTTTCTTATCTCCTTTTCCATCTGGCCAATTCTCCTATTTAAGGTATTTTTCTCCTCATTAACTTTTTAAACTGTATTTTCTATTTGACTTAAACTAGGTTTTAATATGTTATTTTCTTCAGCATCTTTTGGATCTCCTTGACTAAGCTGTTGACTTGGTTTTCATGTTTTTCCTGCATCTCCCTTATTCTCTTCCCAGTTTTTCCTCTGTCTCCCTCACTTGGTTTTCAAAATCTTTTTTGAGCTCTGAAATAGCCTAAGACCAACTTCTATATTTCTTGGAGGATTTAGATGGTGAAGCTAGAACTTTGTCATCTTCTGAGTGTGTGTATTGGTCCTCCATGGGACCAAAGTAATTGTCTATGGTCAGGTTCCTTTTTTTCTGTTACTCATTTCCCGAGTCTATGTCCTGGTTTTGAGGTGGTTCCTGAGCTTTTGAGTATTATTGAGACATCCCCGCAAGGACCTCAGTTCCTTCAAGGTCTTATGAGAGGCTTTGACTGCTCTACTGGTCTGTGGATGACCACAAGCACACCCCTCTGCCCCCAGGATGTGAGGAGGGTCCCTTCTCTATGGCAATGGGGAGGGGGGTCCCTAGACTGCAACCAGGGTCTGAATGTGGCCAAAGACCTAGAGTCCTGTCCTAGGGCCAGAATAGAGACCTCGATATTCTCCCCCACCCCCCTTACCTTCCATGGACTGAGCACTCTGGAAGCAACTGCCAGGCAGCTCCCTGCTCGGTGGCTCCACAGGCCTGCTTCCATTTCCTGATATCTGAGCTGCACTGAGGGCCAGCGTGATGAGGAGGGCCACACTGGCCTGGGCTTCGTGCTCTCTCTGGCAGAGGTTTCCCCACTGATCTTCCAAATTGCGCTTGGTATTCCCTGGGTTGCGGATCAGAAAACTGTTTCTGCTGCCTGGAACCATAGCTCCCTGGGACCCACCTGTTCCCAGAATGGAGCTCCTGTGCTCTGGTGTGATATTCCTGAATGTGCTGCTGCCCCCTCCACCCCGTGAAACAGAGCTTTCCCAAAATCTTTCAGGTTACCTTGGGCTGGAGAATTGCCTCACTGGATCTTTCTTCAGGTTCTGTCTCTCAAAAATTTAGAGTCATAATTTTAAGGTATTTGGAATATTTTGGAGAGAGCTTCTAGGAAGGGCTGTTCTCATGCCACCATCTTGGCTCTGCCCCTGACTTGTTTCCCCCCATTTAACTCCTTTAGGAGCCCAATTTTCTAACTCGAGCTCCCATGCACACATGCCCCCCAGCTTAAGAGAAATAAAACTCCTATACAATCTAATTGCTTCCCTTTCTTAGACTGAACTCTTAAGGTTGATCAGCACTGATAAGAGTTCTTCAGTCTTTCCAATACCTTCACAATATTGTTTTTATATAAATTGTTCTATTTATTCTATTCATTTCACTTTGTTTTAGTTCTTACAAGTCTTTCTGTGTTTTCCTGAAGCCAGCTCTTCAATTTGTCAATTTTTCTAGTATATCACAGTCATAAAATAAGTTTTGGTATAGATACCATATTTCTTTTTAAAATTTTTTTATTTTTTAAAAATTTTTTGGTTTTTGCGAGGCAATGAAGTTAACTGATTTAACCAAGCTAGGTGTGTCTGAGGCTGGATTTGAACTCAAATTCTTCTGACTCCAGGGATGGTGCTCTATCTGCTATGCCATCTAGCTGTCCTTTAGACATAATATTTCAAGTAATTTTAAAAGAAAATATCCCATATCTTTTAGAACTAGAGGATAAAGGAGAAATATAAAGAAATATAAACACCCAAATGAAAGCCCCTACTATTATCAGTATCCAAATTCATATTTTCTATCTTATTTAGTACCCTCTGTAAAGGGATAAAGAGTGTGGAATATAATAATCCAAATGACAAAGTATATAGGCTTACACTGAAGGGTAGCTTACCAACAAAACCAAAGATTATCCTGGGGGGATGGATGGTGGTGGTGGAAATGTACCTTTAATGAAACAGAGACTTCAAATTTTCTTAATGAAGAGACCAGAACTGCATAGAAAGATTTGTAGATCAAACACAAGAGTCAAGAGAAACATAACATAAAGTAACATAAATATAATCATAACATAAACAGTAATAAGGGACTAAGAATTAACTGATAATATTCTAAGATGTGTCCTTTGTGAATCCTAGCAACATGTAGGATCATACAGAAAATCTAATTAGATAATTAGATGGAATGCCTGGAAGTGGTTCTATTTATGATTTGATTATCTTAAAGGAATTATCTCACAAAATTGGGGTAAGCAATTAGAAGTCTATACAAAGAGGAAAGTTTACTGCAGTGGGTGGCACTTGATAATCATACATTTCAACTTAGTCAAACGAGGAAAAAATACTCAAATAACACAGATACAGAAATACATTTTAAGGAAGGAAAAGGGAAAAGTGGGAATAAAAGCAATGATAGATTATAAAGGGAGGGGTTAGCCTAAGCAAAACAAATTTAAAGTATCTACAAAAATATTTATGATGGCAAAGAATTGGAAAATGAGGTGATGCCCCTCAACTGGAGAATGGCTAAAAATATTGTTGTATATAAATGAAATGGAATACTATAGTACTATAAGAAAAGATGAAGATGGTAATTTCAGAAAAATCTGGGAAAACTTGAATAAAATGATGCAGAGTGAAGTAAGCAGAACCAGGAGAATAATTTATAGTGACAACACTATTGTAAAGACAACATGGAGAGACGGGACTTTTAATCAGCATAATGACCAATTCCATAGATCTCATGTTCTCATCTCTTGATAGAAAGTTAAAAGTCACAAAGTTCTGAATGAGACATTTTGGTTGGTTGCTTTATTTTTTTAACCATGGCCATTATGAACATTTGTTTTTAACTATATATGTTTTGGGGGAAAAAAGAATAGAGACTTCTGGAAGAGGTAGGATAGGGGAGGGAAGGCAGAATAGAATAGAAGTAGAATGGCAGCATAGAAGTCAGGTTTCCTCGACATTTTTTTTCCAAACAACTTTAACATAGTACTTCAAATCAAATTCTGGAGTAGCAGAGTCAACAAAATGTTGGTGGGAGACATTTTTCCAGTCCAAGACAACTTAGGAAGCCAGAAAGAGAGTCTGGACACTGTAATAGAGGCTGACCAGGAGCCTGTATGGCATCAACATGAGCTCTGGGTCTTGGGGGTGGCAGCAACAGCTTTGGGAGCTCACAAGTCAGAGACAGTAAGGAGATCTGACAAGTTTGTCAGAAAGAGATTACAAGGAAATCATGCTAGCACTGGGTGTAGGAGTGGGCACTGTTTGATTAAGAATTCTTCCTGTATAGCTGTGTTCTCCTGTACTCTTTTTTGACATGATTTTTGACATTTAGATCATTTATCCATTTCTCCATGAGCAAGGTTCACAGTTCACAGGATGAACAGATATGAATAGTATGTAATCTGCATTGTTGGAGGAAACATAAAAATTGATGAAATTACAGATTCACTTGTGAAATTTCAAGAGAAAGTGTTAGGCTACCTAGCAAAATGAAGGTCTTCAGAGCCATTATGATGATCTCATTTTTGTATACCTGTGATACCTGGTCAGTCTACCAGCTCTATGGAATCAAACTAAACTGACTCCATTTGAATTTAGGAAGATCCTGTTCAGGAAACATAAGATACCAGACATTGAGGATCTTTCTCTAGTTGAACTGCCAGGCATTTGGACTCCACTGCAGAAAGCACAAGTTCAATGGGTTGGCCACATTGTTAGAATGCCCAATGCACATTTGCCTAAAAGATTATTTTACAGAAAATTCACACAAGGCAAGCACTCACATGGAGGTAGAAGAAGCAATGCAAGGGCACTCTTAAGGTCTCTTTGGTATATTAATGGTATATTAAAAATGACAAATACAGCATGTTCTAAAAATCTTAGTGCAGTTTTAAGCTGAAATAATTCTAACCTTAAAATTACTAAGAGTTTTTGGGACAACTTGTATAAAGTAATAGGAATCATGTCTCAACAGATAGTTAAAGAATTTGAGCAGTTTTCAAAATAATTTCAAATTATCAGTGAATATATGAAAAATATTCTCACAGAGAAATTTCAGATTAAAGCAACTCTGATCTTTTGACTAAAATCATTTTTAAAAGAACAATAAAAATGAGTGTAGGAGGGATTTTAGGAAGACAAGGATACAAATACACTATTGATGAAGCTATGAATCTATCCAATCAATATGAAAAACACAAATAATAGGGAGGGGGTGAAGTAAATAAATCGTTCATATCCTTTAACCCAGAAATTTCACTACTGGGCTTAAACCAACTATGGAATATAAATATAATGAAATGATATTATGCAATTAAAAAATATGACTATATAGAACTTAAAATAAAACATGAGAGAAGTAAGCAGAAACAAAGGAATAATATACATAATGATTACAAATTATATAAGTGAAAAGATCACCAAAACTCTCACTAACTATAATGGCCAATCTCAATCCCAGAAAAACTGATAATATAACATTATAATCAAATATAGTTGGAACCAAAAATATGAATATAACCAAAACATTGGGAACTCTGAGAATAGAATGTTACACTCATTGTCAGGTATGTTCATTGTCTTGTCTTTGTTTGAATATTTTTTTCTTTGTCAAAAGGAAGATTCAATGTTGGTATTGGGGATGGGGCAGAGGACAGACAGAGGAAAGATATCAATCAAACTTTCTTAAAATAAAACCAGAAGATATAAGGAATTTCCAGTTCAATGGAAAGACAACTCATTGCTTCCTCCTTGGATAATAAAGGCACTAATAATACTAAATTCATTTAATTCTCAATTATTTCTTGTCTTACTATTCTCATTATGACTGTAAACAAAAGGATTGCCACAGAAATAATTGTTTTGTTTTGTTTTTTTTAATTAGGTTTTTGCAAGGCAAATGGAGTTAAGTGGCTTGCCCAAGGCCACACAGCTAGGTAATTATTAAGTGTCTGAGGTTGGATTTGAACTCAGGTACTTCTGACTCTAGGGCCGGTGCTCTATCCACTGTGCCACCTAGCTGCCCCTACCATGAAAATAATTGAAGCAAACTTATACATCAATGTTTGTTGTACAGGATGAAGAAAAAAAGAATTTTCATGCAGAAGGGAACAAGATCTTCCCAACCAAGTCAATATATATCTTGACATTCAACTACTTTATTGAGAAGGTTGGACACAGGAAAGAAATGTCTAAAATTTGTTGGAAAATATGGTTGGTTGGAAAGACATGCAGAAACTGATACAAAGTGAAGTGAACAGAACCAGGAGAATGATAATAAAAAATGTAAAAAGTAAATGTAACTGTAATATTATACAATGAAGAACTATAAATGACTTGACTATTCCCAAAAATATGATGATCCAAGACAATAAGAATTCACAATGAAAAACGCTGCCTCCAGAAAAAGAACTGATGCTGTTTGAATAGACTCAAGCATTTCTTTCCTTCATTCTTTTTTTTGTTCCAATCTTTTTGCACAAAAATTACTAATATGGAAATGGTTTACTTGATTGCCCATGTATAATCTTTCTCAGATTGTTTATTATCTCAGAGAGCAGGAAGGGAGAGAGGGAGGGGTAGAATTTGGAACTGAAAACTTGTTTTAAAAAACAGTCAAATGTTAAAATTGTTTTTACATGTAATTAGGGGATGATTTTTTAAAAGTAAAATATAGCTTGGGATTAAAAAAATGATTATAAGTCTCACACCTAGAAATTACTTCTTCAAGAAGAGAGATGGAAAAATACTAGAACAAGCTTGAAGTGAATTAGCATAGAGGTGATAGCACTAATTGAAGCCATGGAAATAAATGAGTTTGCCAAGGGAAAAGACCATTTGGGAAAGTCTCATATAGAAAGAGAATGAAGAACCAGTGAAAGAGACTTGAACTCTACCACATTTTTTATTGATAGTGGGGTAATTTCAGATTGTTTATGCACAGGTAAACTATCAGCTAGTTCAGTTTGAAATACACATCAAATTAGAGGGCACTGCAGGGAACTGCAACCAATTGAATAGATTCAATTCAGTCTTAAATAAGCAAACTGTTGATTCTGAAAATAAGAAATGGATCAAAGTAATTTGACATTGACATTGACAGTTGAATCATCATTACTTAAAGTTATCACCAAAATAAGTTAGAGGAAAGAGCACAAAATTTCCCTAAGCCATTGAACAGGAGCAGATCAAGAGGAGAGGCACAACACTCTCTTTATGAATATACATACATTTATAAAACATTATAAAGAAGGAAGATGGAAAGTTATAAGCAGTATTTTCTTATGAAATAATAAAAAACATGAGGGGAGAACCATCCTGGAGAAAACTAATTGATGATACCTATTTCAGAGTATCCCAAGAAAATATCAGTAAATCAATTAGTTATTTATTATGTGCCTACTATCTGCTTGGAATTGTGCTAAGCAGGATATAAAGAAAGGCAAAATAAAGCAACAACAACCCAGTCTCTAATCTCTAGGAGTTCACAGTCCAATGAAGGGAGATAAGATGCAAATAATTATGTATAAACAAAATAGCTGGGATAAATTGGAGATAATCTAAAAGGGAAGGTATTAAAATTAAACAGGACTAGATATGGCTTCCTGGAGAGGAGGGAATTTATCTGAGACTGGAAGGAAGTTAATATTTAAAGAGGAAGGAGAGTATTAAAGACATGAGGAACAGTCAATGAAAATGTTGGGAGTCAGATGAAGCATCTTGTTTATGGAATAGAATAACTAAATGGTCAGTGGCAGTGAGTCAAACAGAAGGTAGAGGGGGCAGCTAGGTGACCCAGTGGATAGAGCACTGGCCCTGGAGTCAGGAGTACCTGAGTTCAAATCCGACCTCAGACACTTAATAATTACCTAGCTGTGTAGCCTTGGGCAAGCCACTTAACCCCATTGCCTTGAAGCAAAAAAAAAAAAGCCTAAAACAAACAGAAAGTAGTGGAGAATAAGATGTAAGAAGATTATAAAGGTTTGAGAGGGTTAAATTGTGAAGGACTTTGACTGTCAAACAGATGATTTTATATTTGATTCTAGAAATACTAAGAAGTCACTGAAGAATATTAGAGAGGTGATTAGATAGCAGATCTATGATTTTATGAAAGTAATACTCAAAGATTAATTTACAAAAGCAGCTGGTTTGGGCCTTGGATCCAATGAAATTCTCATTGAATGTTAATTTATATGGTTGAAAATTGACCCCTCACTGTTTTTAAAATTGTAATGCTTACAGAGATTCCAACTTCCTTAATCTTTCTGCTATAGTATTTACAATACAATAATAGCATTTATAGAATGTTCTAAAAATGTTAGTGCTTTTTAAGTTTTTGATAACAGAAAAAGAGGCTAAGGCTTTTGAGTCCTCCTACAAAGTTTTTGAAGGTCTGCAAAATTCTTTTATATATGTTTTCCTCATTTAATTCTCATAACTACTCTAGGAGATAGATGTTATTTTATCCCCATTTTACAAGTCAAAAAATTGGGGCCAAGAGATGTTAAGTAATTTAATCAGGGCAACACAACTAAATTGTCAGAATCAGAATTTGGTTTTTGTTTTTTTTTTTTTGCAAGGCAAATGGGGTTAAGTGGCTTGCCCAAGGCCACACAGCTAGGTAATTATTAAGTGTCTGAGACCGGATTTGAACCCAGGTACTCCTGACTCCAAGGCCAGTGCTTTACCCACTGCACCACCTAGTCGCCCCCAGAATCAGAATTTGAACTTGTCTTTCTAAAGTCAAGTTCTGCAGTTTATCCATTATGACTAGATAGAAACTATTTAGCTGATATCACTTTGGATTTATTTTCCCTAGTGCCCAGGAAATCAAAATGTATGAATGAGTAACTCTGTTACTGAGATTGATGACTCCTTTGTACTAAAGAAGAACATACCTATACTCCTTTGATTGCGCATATCTTCAAAGTAGGATTCCTGTTTTATCTCTGTATCCTCACTACCCAGCAGAGTACTCTGCTCATAGGTACTTAAAAATGTTTTTTTATTTGAATATGTTGAATTTGAAATAATAAAGCTGTCAGCACATTCAGGCTTTATTTTTATAAAAGAACTTTTCTTATCAATTAGACTAACTAAAACCAATTAAAACTTGAATCCTTTATTATGCTCAGAGTACAGCATTCTCCATTAGAAATTGATGGGGAATGTTATTCACAGTCCAGCAAGAAATATTTATGTATTATATGAAAAAAGTGGGAAAAGATTCCTGTTTAAAAAGAAAGAATCACATGTTTGTTGAAGGAAATTTTATTCCTTTTGTTATAGAAGACAAATAGGGGAATTTCCCATTTTATATTTTCCCCCAAATCAAAGAGAATTATCTATCAGGCTACACAAGGGAGGAAGATATACAAGAATCCAGAATTTCTTCCTTTTTCACTGCCTGTCAAGCTAGATGAGAGAAGAGGACTTCCCAAGGATGGTTGCTCAGGAATTCTCCCTTCTTAACTATTAAGTTTTCAATTAGAGGAGAAAAGAAAACATCGGCTACAAAAGCTGGTCTTGCAAAATGTTTGATACAGGTCAAAATGGCATCACGTATGTTTTTCCTAAAAATTCACTTTGCACATTTTCATATTAATCATTAATCAGTCCTTTTAAATTGATGATTGATGATGCTTGTTCTCCATTCTCAAAGAAGACCATGACACCAGGGAGGTGAGGCCATGACATAAGCAAGTGAATTGGATTTGAGTAAGGTGGTGCTATGCTAAATCACTGGTTTCACTTTCTCCTCCAGAGACTTCTGGTTCCAGTGGCCAGATATGAATCAGGATAACTGCAAATAGCCCTAGATGTGAGGCAATCTAGGGATAAGCTGTTCTTGCAACTTAGCAAGATTTTTTTAAAAAATACAAATAACTGGATACCACAGGGTACTTTTCTCACTAATTTTCAACTGTTCTCAGTCACTACATATTCTAATTCTATTTTTCCTGGGGTTTTACTAAAACTAAATCACTCTTTTCTGCAATTTCTGAAGCTACTATTGGAAATATAAACTTCATCATCCTCACACTATTGTAGTTCAAGGAGGCAAGAAGCTGCTGAAGGACCTGGAAGAAGCTCAAGGAAACAGGGCTAAGAGAGGAAACTACATTTTTCTATGCTAGTGATAGTTTTACAAGTCAAAACAAAGTTTAGAATTCAGTTGGGGTAGGCTTACAAGTTGTCAGTACAGAATGTCTCTTACTTAGAGGTCAAATAGATCAACTCCTAGAAACAGGCTTAACCAATCAACAAGCATCTATGAAGAGCCCATTTATAATGTACTGGGCACTGAAGATACAGAGATCAAGAATGAAACAGGCTCTACTCTCTAGGTACAAGTGTAAGTGTATACATGAATACATATGTAAAAACAAAGAGAACAAATCTAGAATAGAGATATAGACTAGGCCAGCCTCCAAGTGCTACTGTGTTTCTAAGATTGCCTTCTATCTTATGTTCATGTGTGTGTGTGTGTGTGTGTGTGTGTGTGTGTGTGTGTGTGTGTGTATTATGTTTCTTGAGAATATAACCTTCCTGAGGGCAGGGTCTGTATTTTTGCCTTTCTTGACATCCCCAGTTCTTGGTCCCATGCCTAGCACATAAGAAATGCTTAATTCAAATCCTGTCTCAGATTTTTATTAGCTGTGTGACTCCAGGCAAGTCATTTGACTTTTTGTGCCTCGGTTTCCTCATTTGTAAAAATAAAAATAATAAACACACCTAACTTCCAAGGTTGTTTTTTTTTTTTTGCAAGGCAATGGGGTTAAGTGGCTTGCCCAATGTCACATAGCTAGTGTGTGAGGCTGGATTTGAACTCAGGTACTCCTGACTCCAGGGCCAGTGCTCTATCCACTGCACCACCTAACCACTCCCCCCAAGGTTTTTTTTTAGGGATCAAATGAGTTATAAGTAAAATATTATGAAATCTAAGAGAGCAATATAGATGAGTTTTCCTCCTCCTCCACCAAATCCTCCTCCTCTCTTCTTCCTCTTCCTCCTTCTTCTCATCCTCATTTTTCTCCTCCTCTGCCTCCTTATTAATGCTCATTAATTAGGCCCATTAGTTCAGTGGTATAGAAAACTTCAAGAGAAGAAAGCATTCTTGATGCTCAGTGGGTAGGAAAAAAGTGTTACTAAGAAAGGAAGAATACGCCAAAGAGATCAGATCAGAAGTAGAGATGGGAAAATTAAACATCCTTATTTACAATATTTTGTGTGTCTGGGCCTCCCTAATAAAATTGGGGTGGGGGTGGGGAAACTAGGAGGCCCAAGGAGTGCAACCTTGGAGTCAGGAGGACCTGAGTTCAAATCAGGTCTTAGATATTTGATACTGACTAGTTGTATGATCTTGGGCAAGTCACTTAACCCCATTGTCTCACAAAAAAACAAAAAAACAATATATGATCTGCAGGGCAAGTGGAATTCTAGACCTTTATGTTGGATTTGTTCTTGTGTTCAAAGAGTTTTCTCATCTCTAAATTGCATCAATTTTGGTCCGGAAGGATCCTACATGACATATTGTCAAATGAGATATTTGTAAAGTATATAGAGCAGTGCTTGGCACTGTAAGTGATTGATAAAATGCTAATTCCCCTTGTGTCTCCCTTATAGTACAGATAAGGAAACTGAGGTCAGACACATGAAGTGGCTTGCCCAGGTCATACAGGAAGAGAATAGCTGGGTAGGTTTCAAACCCTGCCCCTCTGAAGCATGTTGGTGCAGTGCTTTGTAATTGTTCTCAAGGTGATTCATGCTCATATAGTTTTCCCCTAGCTGACTCTTGATCTTTAATGATTGATCAGCCAATCAGTCCTGACTCCAGAACTTAGGAGGTACTCTAGAAATGTAACCTCATAAAGTCATGACTATCATGAGAATTTCAAAAAGAAGACAGGTAGGTAGGAGAAGAGATCTCTAGGTAAAGGGACTGTTGACATCCCTAAAAAATACATTGGATTAACCTTTGGATACTCCTCAGTGGGTAGCCTTATCTTTTCTCCATAAAAGAGGTACCTGAGCTTCCTGTTCTTTGCCAAACTTTGGCAAACTTCAAATTCATATTTTCTTGAACCCAAGTCTAACACTGTCCACTAAATCAGACAGCTGCCTCATAAAACCCCTTTTACTCCCAAGGAACATAATATGATTGGACACTTAGAAGAGAGAAGTCCCCTCTACTGTGCTTCCACAACTTTTCCCAAATTGATAACTCATAGGACCATCTTGACTAGGATTTTCTGTACTGTCCTCTAAATCTAACATTGAGATAAAACCACCAAGGTACATAAGGGACACCCTTAAAATAGGAACTGAGGGGGTGGCTAGGTGGCGTAGTGGATAAAGCACTGGCCCTGGAGTCAGGAGTACCTGGGTTCAAATCTGGTCTCAGACACTTAATAATTACCTAGCTGTGTGGCTTTGGACAAGCCACTTAACTCCATTTGCCTTGCAAAAACTAAACTAAACTAAAATAAACTAAAATAAAATAGGAACTGAGACTTATTGACCCTCCCTTTGTTTTGCTACCTTTTTATGACCTGAAGAATGGTTGCCCTTTTACCTTGACTGCTAGGTGAAAAAGAGGAGTCAGGAAGATTTGAATTTGAATCCTGGCCTAGACCTTGGACAAATCACTTAATCTCTCTCAGCCTCAATGACCTTATCTATAAAACAGGGATAACAATAATAGCTGCCTCACAGAGTTTTTGTCTGGATAAAATGAGATAATATATGTAAAGTGCTTGGCAAATCCTAAAGCATTTTATAAATATGGGTTATTATAATTTTCTTCCCATTGTCTTGGCAATTCAGTATTATTTAATGAGTCTTCTTTCCTACCTATACCTAGTACAGGTATATTCCTTATGAAGAGACATGCTATATGAAAACCTGCCTACTAAATACTCTGAATGACTGATTATCCACATTGTGAAATGTTTTGCCTCAGAACTCATTTTAACTCATTTTTGGTAACTTTTTTGTTGCTGTTTAGTCAGTTAGTGATATCCAACTCTTTATGACCCCATTTGAGATTCTCTTCACAAAGATACTGGATTGGTTTGCCATTTTTTTTTCTCTAGTTCATTTCACAGATGAGGAAACCAGCAAAAAAAGTTTAAGTGACTTGCCCAGGGTCACATAGCTTGTCTGAGGCCATATTTGAACTTGTATCTTCCTGATTCCAGGACAAGAACTCAATTCACTGCACCACTTAGTTATCCAAATTTTGTTTTTACACCATCACCTTCAATACTAAATATATCCCTCTCATTCTCCTACTCAACAAACCATCTTTTGTTAACAAAGATTTTTTTAAAAAAGTAATTCAGTAAACCAAATGCATAAATTATGCCTATATGTGAGTTATAAATATCCCACAATCATGTTCCTCTACCCCAGCAAAATTTTTTTTAATTCTTCTCCAGAGTCTCCTGATCATTATAATTTCACAACAACAAAATCAATTTGGGGGGGAGTTTACATTTAATTTTTATTTTATTTTTTCTTAATTGCATATAAATCAAAAATTTTAACATCTTTTTAAGTTTTGAGATCCAAGTTCTCTCCTTCTCTTCTTCCCCACTCCACTCTTTGTTAAGGGGAGCAATTTGATATAGATTAGACATGATAATAATGTTTGTCCTTCATTTTCAAAGAAGACCATGACATCAGGGAAGTAATACCATGACAAATACGTGAACTAGATTTGGTTGGGAGGATGGGGTGGGTTGTGCTAAGTCACCAGTCTTACTTTATCCTCCAAAATCATCTGGATTCAGTGTCAGATATGACTCAGGACAACTGGAGTTGGCCCTGGATGTGAGGCAATCAGGATTAAGTGACTTGCCCAAGGTCACACAGCTAGTGACAAGTGTCTGAAGCTGGATTTGAGCTCCCATCTTCCTGACTCCAAGACCAGTGCTCTATCCATTGCATCACTTAGTTGCCCTCATGTGCAGTCATGCAAAATATTTTCATATTAGCCATGTTATGAAAGAAAATACAGACCAAAACTAAAAAAAAAAACAGAATTAAGAGGAAGGAAGGAAGGAAGGAAGGAAGGAAGGAAGGAAGGAAGGAAGGAAGGAAGAAAGAAAGAAAGAAAGAAAGAAAGAAAGAAAGAAAGAAAGAAAGAAAGAAAGAAAGAAAGAAAGAAAGAAAGAAAGGTTTAAAAAGTATGTTTCACAACCCCCAGGAATATTATAGCCAAGTTCCAGAACTCCCAAGTCAAAGAGAAAATATTACAAGCAGCCAGAAGGACACAGTTCAAATATCGTGGAGCTGCAGTCAGGATCACACAGGATTTAGCAGCAACTACATTAAAAGCTTGTAGGGCTTGGAATATAATATTCTGGAAGGCAAAAGAGCTTAGAATGCAACCAAGAATCAACTACCCAGCAAAACTGAACATCCTCTTCCAGGGAAAAAGATGGACTTTCAATGAACCAGGGGAATTTCAAATGTTCCTGTTAGAATGGCCAGAGCTGAACAGAAGGTTTGATCTTCAGATACAGGACTCAGGTGAAGCATGGAGATTGGAGGAGAGGGGGAAAATATGAGGGATTTAATGATAATGAACTGCATGTATTCCTGCATAGAAAAATGACACTGATAATACTCATATGAACCTTCTCATTTAATAGATCAGGTAGAAGGAGCTTTTATAGACGAAGCACAGGAGAAAACTGAATTTGAAGATATATTGTGGTGTAAAAATGGAGTCAATAGATAAAAGGGAAATGTAATGGGAGAAAGAAAAAGGAGAGGAGGAATAGGCCAAGATATTTCATATAATAAGATTTTTCTTTATTACAATGAGCTATTGCAATGATATGGAAGGGGAAAGGCAAGGGGGAATGAGGGAATCTTCGCTCTCATCAAAGGTGGCTAGGAGAGGAAACAGCATATATACTCAATGGGGTATAGACATCTATAGTAGGAAGGAGAGAAGGGGGGCAGGGGGAAGGGGGGGATGTGAGTGATGGAGGAGAGGATGGACCATGGGGGTAGAGTGGTCAGATATAACACATTTTCTTTTTTACTTTTTGCAAGGGGCTGGAATTGGATGGCCTGTCTGGGACCATAGGACCGGGTGGATGCTGGGTAAGGGGTGGTATGGCCCCAGGGCTGGGGATCTGTCTGCTGCACCACTCAACTACCCTACAGCAGTGTCAGAGTGAAAGGAGAGAGAAAATATAGTTCATGGTAGTAGAGAAGTATGAATGGAGGGAGTTGCGAGCAGCAATGGCAATGGTGGAAAAATATGTGAGTAACTTTTGTGATGGACTTATCCTAAAGAATGTGATCCACCTGCAACAGAGCTTGTGGTGTTGGAACACAGACTGAAGCACATTTTTTATTATTATTATTTTCTTGGGGGTGTTACAGGGCAAATGGGACTGGGTGGCCTGCCTGGAGCCGCACAGTCGGGTGTTGTTGGGTGTCTGGGGCCGGATTTGGACCTAGGTGCTCCTGGCTCAAGGGCCAGTGATCTGTCTGCCACCCAGCTACCCCATTATTATTACTATTTTATTTTATTTGGGGTCTTTTTTTCTTTTTTGGGGGGGTTGTAGGCCAAGGGGGTTGGGGTGGCTTGCATGGAGTCACACACCTGGGTGATTGTTGGGTGTCTGGGGCCAGATTTGGGCTTGGGTGCTCCTGGTTCCAGGGCTGGTGCTCTGTCCACTGCACCACCTGGCCATACCTACAATTATTATTATTATTATTATTATTTTAATTTTAATTTTCTCTCTCCCCTTTACTTTATCACTTATGCAGGTCTATATTTTCTTGGGGGGAGGAGGTATTATGTTTACTCTTAAACAAGGATATTTTAGTAATGTATAATAAACATTATTTGTACAAAATAAGAATAAATAAATAAATAACACTAACAACAACAAAAAAAGTATGTTTCAATCTCTATTCAGACACCATCAGTTCTTTCTCTGGAGATAAATAGCATTTTTCAAAAGTTCTTCAGAATTATTTTTGATCATTAAGAACTGCTAACTTATATATAGTCGATTATCATAGATTATTGTTGCTACTGTGAACAATGTTCTCCTGTTTCTACTCACTTCATTTTGTATCCATTCATGTAAGTTTTCCTGGGTTTTTCTGAAATCATCATTCATCATAACTTGTTCAACCATTTGCTAATTGATAAGGGCACTTGCTCAATAACCAATTATTTACCACCACAAAATAGCTACAACAAACTTTTTTGTACTATAAGTCCTTTTTCTTTTTCTTTGATCTCTTTAGGACACAGACCTGGTAGTGGTATTGCTGGGTCAAAGGGCATGCACACCTTTAGCCCTTTGGGCATAGTTCCAAATTGCTCTCCAGAACTGGTTCACAACTCTAGTTGGCTCCCTTCTCTATATATTCAAGAAATTAAACTTCATCAAAGAAACTTACTGTACAAATTTTTTTCCCAGTTTCCTGCTTTCCTTCTAAACCTTTTTCATGCAAAAACTTTTAAATTTAATATAGCTGAAATTATTCATTTTATGACCCTTAATGCTATCTCTTGTTTGGTCATAAATTCTTCTCTTATTCATAAATATGACAGGTAAAACATTTCATGTTCCCCTAATTTGCTAATGATATCACTCTTTGTCTAAATAATGCATTCATTTTAACCTTGTGTCAATACATGGTATGAGATGTTGGTCTATATCTAATATCTACCAAACTGCTTTCCAGTTTTCCCAGAAATTTTTGTCAAATAGTGATTTTTTTTTGTTCCAAAATTTTGGATCTATGGGTTTAAGAGATACTAATTTATTATGTGCATCTAATTATTTCACGTATTCACCACTCTATATCTTACCAGTACCAAACTGTTTTGATGATTACCACTTTGTAACACAGTTTGAAAAGTGATACTACTAAACCACCTTTCTTCATATTTTTATGGCCTTTTATTGTTTTAGATGAATTTTGCTATGATTTTTCTAAGTCTATAAAATTTTGAGGATAAGTTGATTAGTATGATACTGGATAAGTAAATGAATTTAGAAAGAATTGTCATTTTTATTATAATATCTCAGTCTGCTCATGAGAAATAGATTTCTCCAATTGCTTAGATCTGATTTTATTTTGTGAAAAGTGTTTTTGTAATTATGTTCATATAGTTTCAGAATTTGTCTTAGTAGGTAAACTCATAAGTATTTTATATCATCTGCCAATATTTTATATAAAATTTCTCTTTCTCTCTCCCTCTCTCTCTTTTCCTTTTTGACTTTGTTGATAATATATGGAAATGTTGATGTTTTTGTATATCCTATAACTTTGCAGAACTTTTTTTATTTTTTCAACCAATTTTTATTTGGTTCTCTAGAATCATATCATCTATAAATAGTAATTGTTTTTGTTGAGTGAAGTGAACAGAACCAAGAGAACATTAAAGACATTAATAACAACTTTGTGAGATGATCAACTATGATGGATGTAGCTCCTCTTACCAGTTCAGAGATCAAGGTCAGCCCCGAGAGCCCTTCTATGGACAATGCCATCCACACCAAGAGGAAAAAACTATGGAGTCTGAATGCATAGTAAAGCATACTATGCTCACTTTTTAAAAACTTCTTTTATGTTTTTCCTTTCTCTCTCATGGCTTTTTCTTTCCCCTTAGTTCTAATTCATCTTTCACAACATGACTAATATGTAAATATGTTAAACAGGAATATACATGTACAACTTTTATCACACTGTTCACTGCATGAAGAGGAGTGAGGGAAGGAAAGTGGTAGAAAATATGGAACTCATAAATTTGCAAATAGATGACTATTGAAAAACTACCATGGCAAGTATTAAGAAAAATGAAATAAAATTTCAGTTTAAAAAAGAATGATCATTTCTTTCCTTATTTCCTATTCTAATTCATTTAATTTTTTCCCTAATCTTAATGTTATAGCTAGCATTTTTAGTCCATTATTGAATAATAGTGGTGATAATGGACACTCTTGCTTTATCCATGATCTTAGTGGAAAGGCTTCTAACATCCCCATTACAGATAATTCTTGTTGTTGCTTTTGAATACATACCATGTATCATTTTAAGAAAAAACTCAATTTATTTCTTTGATTTCTAGTGTTTTAATAGAATGTGTTGTGTGTGTTATCAAAAACTTTGCATTTACTGAGATAATTATATGATTTTTGATGATTTCATTATTGATATATTGAATTAAGTAGGTAGGTTTCCTGATATTGAACCACCCCTGCATTCATGATATAATTCCCACATGGACATAGTGTATGAGCTTTGTGGCATATTGCTATAATCTCTTTGCTAGTGTTTTATTTAAAAATTTTGAATCAATTTTCATTAGGGAAATTGACGTATAGTTTTCTTTCTTCTCTTCCTTGTTTAGGTATTAGCATCATATTTGCATGACAAAAAAGAAATTGGTAGGACACTTCTTTGCTTATTTTTACAAGTAGTTTATATGACATTGGAATTAATTATTCTTACAATATTTTATAGAATTAATCTGTGAATTCATCTGGTCCTAGAATAGAATTATTCTAAATAGTGTGCTTACTTTAAATACTTAAAGTTTATACAATCATTCACCTTATTAGCTCTCTTAGTTACAATTATATAAGTAGTATTGCTCATATAATACATATGTCTGTGGCTGTCAAATGTCATCAAGTGTATACCCTTAAGAGGATTTCTCATCTCTCTGGCTCTTAGTCTTTAGAAGAGTTGGGAAACTTTATGTCATCGCTCTATTATAAAAATAGCTGCAGTACGAATTCAATAAGGCCAGGAGATAAATGTTATTCTCATGCCCATTTTACAAATAAGGGACCTTAGGTAGACAGAATAAGTGACTTTTCTGGGGGCACATAGCTGGTAAGTGTCTGAGATCTGATTTAAACTCAGGTCTTCTGGAATCCAGAACAGAACATTGTACTGCCCAATAGGTATTCAGTTCAATAAAACATAAAGAAGTTTCTTTGACAAGTCTTATCTCTACTTACAGAATGAAAGATTCCTAAGAGCAGGGATTATTTCATTTTTTTAATATCCCCAGGGCCAATATTGGTACAGCTTTAAAAAATGGTAGTTGATTGCCTAGGAGAAGTCAAAGAAACTTCTGGAAGAGAGCTTGGAAAATGAACACACTGGTGAGCAGCCTCTCCCCACAGAGTAGTATGTTCTTCATAACTTCCACAACAGTCACCATTTATATGCATTCTGCAGAAAGTGGGTTCTCTTGTAATTCTGTAGTAGCAGATGACATTGGCTCTCAACTTCCCCATCACCACCCTCCCCACCTCCCATTGTCTACCCAGAAGGTTCTGGGAGGTTCTCACTATGCTGATTATTATTTATCCCCCATCTAATCCATTCTACCAGAAACTTGAACTCCAGCCAAGTTCACAAAGGTAGGTTTTTCAGTGGGAACATTCCAACCCAAAAATATTTCAGCAAATTCCAGATCTTCTAGATCAAGGAGAAAATATTGGAAACAGACAAAAAGAAACAATTCAAATACCATAGAGCCACAGTCAGGAGATCACAAGATTTAGTATTTTCTATATTAAAGGACTGGAGGGCTTTGAAATATAATATTCCAGTAGGCAAAAGACCTAGGATCACAGCCAAGAATACAATCAAACTGAGGATAATTCTTCTGGAGGAAAAAATGGACATTCACTGAACTAGAGGACTCTCAAACATTTCTGATGAAAGACCAGAACTGAATAGAAAATTTTACTTTTAAATACAAAATACAAAAGAAGCATAAAAAAGTAAACAGGAAAGAGAAATCATAAGGAATTCCATAAGGTTTAATAAAGTTTTATATTCCTACATGGAGAAAATGACTCCTAAAATCTTCTCATTATTGGGGCAGTTGGAAGGCAGAAAGCAGAGATGTAAGTTGAATATGATCAAATAATTATCTAAAAAAATAAAATTAAGGGATGAGAAAGAAGAATGCACTGGGAGAAGGGGAAGAAAAGAAGTAAAAATGGAATAAATTGTCTGATATAAAAGAAGCCTGAAAGAGGCTAGTGAAGGTGAAACTAAGGAAAATGAGGAGGAGGAGCACATAAAATTTACTCTCTTGGTGAGGTTGGGGAAGCTGATAAAAGGGAAGACAGTTCAGGGGAGTTAAAAGTCAGAAGCAAACTACTTTTGAGAATGGTTAAAAGGAGAGAGAGTAGAAGAAACAGGAGGAAAACAAGATCAAGGGAAATACATAGTTGGTAATCTATACTGGGAAAAAAAATTTTACAGTGAATTTCTCTGATAAAGATCTCATTTCTCAAAATGTAGAAAATAGAGTCAAATTTATGGAAATAAGGGTCATTCCTCAACTGAGAAAAGGTCAAAGGATATGAACAGGCGGTTTTCAGACAAAGTAATCATATTCTAAATCACTATTGATGAAAAAATGCAAACCAAAGCAACTCTAAGCTGTTACTACCTCATACCTATCAGATTAACTAAAATGATGGAAAAGGAAAAAATGGCAAATGTTGAAGGGAATGTGAGGAAAATTAAAACACTATTGTACTATTGGTAAAGTTGTATATTGATTCAACCATTCTGTAGAGCAATTTGGAGCTAGCCCAAAAAGCTATAAAACCATGGATACTCTTTGATCAAGCAATACTACTACCAGGACTGTATCCCAAAGAGATAAAAAAATAAAAAGGAAAATGACCAATGTATCAAAAAATATTTATAGCAGCTCTTTTAGTGGTGGCAAAGAATTGGAAATTGAAGGGATGTCTATCAATTAGGGAATGATTGAATAAGATGTTGAATGTAATTGTGATGGAATACCATTGTGCATTAAGAAGTGATAAACAAGATGCTCTCAGAAAAAAAAATGGACTTATATGAACCTATGGAAAGTGAATATAAGACCAGAACATTATACACATCAACAGAAATATTATATGATAATATTATATAAATAATTTGGTTATTCTCAGCAATGCAATATACAAAGACAATTCTGCAGGAGTTATGATGAAATGTGCTGTCTCCAGAGAAAGAATTGGTAGAGTTTGCATGAAAGATACTTTCCTTTATTTTTCTTGGGGATTGGAAATTTCCTGTGTTTTCTTTTACATAATTACTTAAATGGAAATGTGTTTGCATGACTGTACATGTATAACCTATGTCAAATTGCTTGCTTTCTCAATGAAGGGGTGGGGTGGGGAGGAAAGGAGAGAATTTGGAACTCAAAATTTTGGGGAAAAAAGAATGTTAAAATTGTTTTTACATTTAATTGGGAGGAATAAATTATTAAAGGAAATTTTTTAAAAGAATTGCTATAAATATTTTTGTACATGTAAATCCCTTTCCCTTTTGTATGACCTTTTTGAGATACAGACATGGTAGTGGTATTACTGGATTGGGGGAAATTAGATGGTGCAGTGGATAGAGCACTGGCCTTGGAGGCAGGAAGATAGGAGTTCCAATCCAACCTCAGGCATTTTCCACTTACTAGTTATGTGACCTTGGGTTTAACCCTGACTATCTCAAAAACAAGGCTATCTCTGGTAGTCAGGATTCATATCTGGCTAGTGGATTCAGATGGTTCTGGAAGAGAAAGTGAGACTGGTGTCTTAGTACAGCACTTCCTCACTCAAATCCAATTCATGTGATTGTCATGGTATTCTTCAAAAATGAAGGACACAAACATCATTACTGGACCAAAGGATATACACAGTTTTGATAAACCTTTATACATAATTCCAAATTGTTTTCTAAAATAGAATATGCTTTAGAGACTAGATATCAGCTCAGGAGTGTTGATAGTCAAATAAGAAGCTCAGATCATTAACAAGCATTTGTCTCTTTTTTTCATTTTTAATCCATTATCAACTTCACAAACAATTAGCAAACATGACAATTTCATATAGAAAGCAAAATAGCAAATTTTGGATTGTATATGAAATCATGACTCTATTTGGCATCTTTAATCTTGGTGAGGTCTATCTAATAGGAATAAACTTCTGACCTTTGGGAATATTGCCAAAGTCCAAGGTCATGATAAAAAGCTTCCTCTCTCTCTGGGGGAACAATCTCAAAGTAACAATGGGGATAAGTCAAACTATCTCTCACCTTTCCTTTCTCCCATTTTTCCCCTGTCAACCAATTACAATGCCACTAGATAGTACAGTGGATAGAGCACTGGATCTGAAATCAAGAAAACTTGTTCAAATCCAGCCTCAGATACTTACTAGCTGTGTTATCTAAACCTATTTTTGTCTGTTTCCTAAACTATAAATACAAGAATAATAAAACACCTATGTTGCAGAGTTGTTTTAAGGCTCAAATAAAATAGTTCTTATAAAGTGCACCTAGTAAGTATTATATCAATGCTTACTATTATTATAATTATAGTACTTAAAGGTCGCTGTGTGTTTATTTGACAATGAAAGTTACTGATCACACTTTGGTTCCTCATACAATCACCATTCAAGAAATCCTGAGAAAGGAGAAATAGAAACCTTCCAAATCACCTTGATAAGAAGTCCCCTTTCCCAATCTATCTTTAATGAACTGGGCAGTATAAAATCTTGAAGATTTTCAATATTTCCACTTGCTTTTTCTCCCTAAGGCTTGGGTTGGTGCAGAGAATAACCTGCCAAAAAATCTCACATGAATATGTCAATTTTGGGTGAGTAAATTTTTGGCAAATTTTCCTTTCCCAGATGAAGGTAGATACTGATTTACTTCAGAACTGCTCATCTGCAAATGAGGCATTTAGTCATCAAATTTTGAAAGTAAAAACAATAGGTGATAAATCCTTTTCAGTTTAAGGAAAATTTCTACAATCCAAGATAAATTGAACTAACTTATCTGCTTAATTAATAGCTTTGTTGTGAGAGTAACATATTCATAGGTATTAGTGATCTATACAAATATATCTTTATTTTTCCTTTACAAACTAAAATATAATAGGTTGTTGTTCATTAAATGCTGATTGACCCCTACATCAATGAAGTGATGACTTCTATTAAATTGTAAACTTCTTATTAAGGGAGGACTGGCACCAGTGGTGTGAGAGCTCTTTTCAGGGCTCTCTTCCACCTTTGGTGTCCATCTGTAAACCAACTCTTACCTAGGACTATAGCATAGGCAGTGTTCACACCCAGGCAAAAACATCTGGGCAAAAAGGTTAAATGAGTTTAGTTCTCAAACCAGTCAGTGCATTAGGGGAATGTCTTTGGAAGTTTATGGAGGCTTTTCCAGGGAGAATAAGCAGATGAGAACAATTTGTTCTAGGAGACAATAAAAATGCTTGAAGCAGCCACTGGGGAAACACTTAAAGCTTGATCAGCCATTAAGACACTAAGATCATCTTTGATAATCCAGGCCATCAACAATTGTCCTAACTTTTGTCCTGCTACTGAACTTTGATGTCTCCAGAAGAGAGAGTGAATCTGACCACCGTGTGCAACTACGCCTCATTTAAATCCAATTCACACACAAGTCAAGATATCACTAATGATGTTATTATTTATCTTTAAAAATGGAGAACAACAAGTTTCTTGAAAACATGGACTATGTCTTATATTTTATTACCCTAGCCAGCTAATTCAAATAACTTAACACAGGCACAGGCAAAGGATAAATTTTCAGTTAATATTTCTTGATTGCTCAAAATAGCATGAAAAGATTTTTTTCTTTTCTCATACTCATAAAATGACAAACTGACAGACATAAAAATGATATTTTCTGAATACTACTTACATAGGCTCAATGAGACATTCCCACAAAGGTCTTCTAGTCTTCTGCTCTATGTGGTTTAAATCAAAATCAATTTTTAAGTCAAAAAAATCCAGGGGATTTTAAAGCGATAAGAGGAAAAAGGCATTCCTGTGATCCTCTTTCTCTCTTACCCATTAAATTACCTTAGATTCTAACTTTGACTCTCTTCTCTTCTCACTAAATTTTCTCCCTTGACGGTTTCATCCACTACAACAGTTTCAAATTTCTTTTTTAAAAAATAGTTCAGAGATTTTATTTTAATAGCTTTAATTACAGTACTTACTTGTCAAAATGAAAACAGAAAACAAGTATACAAAACTGATGTTTTATTAATCGTGAAATGAAAGCAGTGAAAGTTTTCACACCAAACAAACCAGTGCTCAAAATAAAGTTTAACAGCTTCTCCTGTGCTCATCAAAATGCAAAAGAAAAAAGTAGCAAGTATCTTTATTTTTTCCAGCTGGCAAATCTTACTCACAAATATACAGATAGAGGGAATTGTTCAAAAAGGGAACCTAATACTTCTAGAATAGAATGACTGCCCAAGCTCTCATACTCAATTTATTTTTTTTTCTATACCTAGATACCATAAAGAAATGCCTGGTATTCATTTTTTTATTAAAATGGTTTTTATTAAGCTATCTTAACAAAATGGCACACCCCTCTCATGGTGGGAGAGAGGGGCAGAGAAATCCCAACATACAAGCTCTTTTATGCCCTTTGAAAGACTTTGTTTCTGCCCCATTATGCCAATCATTGGCTGGGGTCACAAATCTAATTGATACATTGGTTCCTATATGTTTCCGAACCCTGCTCATTATACTAATGAACAAGAATAGATAGATGTCTTTGAGCATGTGCAAAGGAGAAGGTCAAGACCAGATTACTCTTTCTTGACCATTTATGGACTACTTTCTCCTAATCTAGTCTGTCATCTATAGAATGGGATTAGGAGAACTATCCCAGTTTTGTGATTGACTGGGGCCATTTCCCCTTTGTACTATATTTCAAAGGGGCCTCCCTCCACACACTGTGAAGACCAACAATGCCCTTCATTCCTCACAACTCCCCCCTTTTCTTTTAAATAATTACTTGGTCTTCACACTTCACCAGCAATGTCTTCCTCAAATTAATTCATAAACCTCATCTTCAATAGCACTACTGACTTTCTCTATCAATATTTTTACTTCTTCAGTATCAGAGCCACACATCAGTCCTAATTTGCTGATAGAATTTTGTACTATTTGAGTTATTAACTGGATCATACATGGGAGACACACACACACACACACACACACACACACACAATAGTAAGATACCCAGTAATTGCTTCTACCATGAGACAGTAAACCCATTCATCCAAAGAGGTACTAAAGGAGCTTGCCCAGGTTTGGATTGGCACAGGTGCCAATTTTCTGATATCCCTGGTTATCTCCTTTACCACCTTCCCACTGTCATTTTTGATAAGCTCAGTTTACCACAGTCAAAAGGTAGTCTAATAAGTTGAATAATCGCCTCTCTTGATAGCATGGCTTAGTTAACCAGTAAGTCCAAGTCCTTAGCTGTGTGATTGGTAATTTTTCCACTACAACTTGTAGTCTTATTAGTCTATTCAGGATATAAACTGGGGCTCCATAATCCCAACTCCCATCCTGTACCCAGGTAGTAGGCCCTTAAGTCTACATAACAATTCCCTGACCAACTCTTTGGACAGCTGGGTGTAGGCAGTAGTTCTACAAAGCCAATAATGTCCCTCTAATGCTTAGTTGGGCTTCCAGGACTATGTTTCCAACAAATGAATAATACTGTTCCTCTTTACTTCCAAGGGGCCCTCTTAAATAGGCCATATAATCATGAAGATAATAGGTACATTTCCAAAGTTATTATACCTCCTTTCACTGCAAGTTTTTATATTAATGTCTTTAGGAAGTTCTTCCTGGCTCCAAAATCCAAACTAAATTCCTGATTTTGTGCCATTGAATCAACCCCAAGAATAGCTAGTAATGTTCCTTAAATTATTTTTCTTCCAAATGGTCATTTCTGCTCTTTCCTTGCAAGTCCATACTAACTCATAAAAGTTTCCCTTAACAAATGCCCCAGTTTTTGCATCTTTACTAGAGACCCAGGTACCATCATTAACCTCACATGAGTCTGAGGCCACCTATCCCTAAGTTGTACAGTCCTGGGTATATGTGCCCTGCTCCTAGACATGGCCAGACATTTGCTACTCCCCAGGCAAATATCCTGGCCAGACAATTATAAACAATGGTCACCCTGAACTGACCCAGTCATATGCCACCAGAGTCTCTCTCCTCTGTATCAGAATCCGGTGCCACAGTGCACCTCTGATAGGGACTGAGAATCTAGGCTAGACCCAGGGGTACCATCACCCAAGGACAATTCTCAAACTGCTGTGAACTATCAAAAGTCCAACAGTTAACCACACCAAAAGACGGGGCATTGCCTTCTGCCAGCTAGACTCTCCTCCCACCTTTACTAACACCCTGTTGTCTAAATCAGAGATTGGACTCACTACATAGATAGAATATACAGATTCATGCAGATATAATAATCTCACCCAATAATCTCCCTCTTTTTCTCTCAATGGAGAACATTTTAGCCTAACTCCCCTCCTCCTTTCCATAGGGAGAATGGCATAAGTAGGGGTGTCACATTTACAGAGTCAAGGGGGAGTTACAGGTAAACAATGTACACATAGGCGAGAGATGGTGGAGATGAACTGGTCCAGTATCTGTGCTGTCTTCTCCTTCTCTTCTCTTCTCCCTTGGGAGCATCTAATGACCTTCAGCATCTTCTGAATCTGTTCCAAAAAAGTCCTCTCCAGCTCAGGTGACTAGTTGAGACCTTGTCTTCTGGTAGACAAACTGCTTAACATCTTATTCAGATCAAAACACGTTTCCATCACAAAACAATGAGATTCTGGAGCTTATTACAATTTATATTTTTCCTTATTGCCATATTGACACAGGTACTTAACTTTAAACACAAAGTTCCATTAGTTTGTACTACACAAGCAAACTCCCAATGAGAATGATCACAATGTCTCAGGCTTGTAACACATATATTCACCACATCTTTGTTCTAAGAGTACCCAGCATCTGGTATAAAATAAAACAATGTTAACTTTTGCTCTCATTACAGTAATGACTCAAATATCCTTAACCAAAATGAATTTTTCCCCAATATTCCCATATTTTCCTTTTCCTAGTATACTTATCTAAATCACACTCCTTTTCTTAAACTAGAACTTGAAATTGTAATGGTCCTAAGAATTTCCCATTCTTACTCTTACCTAAATATAACCTCCCTCTAACACAAAAACTCAGGAAACTTACTTCCCACTTTAACATGCAGCTGATAGCAGGTGTCAGAGCCAGACACCTAACCCATCTCTGGCTATTATATCCAATTTGTCTAAAACTTCGGGTTTTTTTGTTTGCTTGGTAACTACCTATAAAGATCCAGGACATTAATGGACAATTTCTTTATAGATATAAGTATTGAATGTCAGTGTCCAGGCAGGTCATGTTGGTAAGTCAAATATCTTAGGCCAGTTTTATTCATCCAGGTGAGACATTATCCAAATGTCATTTTGGGGAAATTAAGTCAAAGGGATCCAACCTCAGCCATACTGAGAAACCGCCCCTTTGGCTGCACGTCCCTGTCACCTAACATCTTTACCCCATTGGCTTCCTTGGCTTCAAGAACATGACATTTATCCAGTTGCATTTCCTTTTGTTGACCATCCTGGTATCTGACATAAGAGAAAATTGATTCAAAGTCCTGTGAGTGATCTAAAAATAGTAGTTTTACCTATTTAGAACTTCAACTAGTTAGAACTTTCAGTGAATATAATTCATTAAATTCCAGTTATAATCTTTATGGAGTCCCAATTAATGAAACCCCTACCTAAAACTCGGCGTATCCTTTTTGGGTCTTTGCCTAAAACCAGGTATTCTAACTATGAGTGGACCTATGGGCCTCATCTCCTACTTCTTACTAGAAACATCCTTGTCTGAAATCATATCTACTCCATCTCTATATAAAGATGGTAGATCAGATTCCCCTAGCCTAGAGAAACCTCCTTCTGGCCTGTTGTATCTTACAACAAATAACTGCCTCCTTTGTCCAGGAGACTGCACAGAGAAATCTCAAATTATCTTGTGTTTATCTTTCCCATATTACATAGTGCTTTTACTTCAAAGCAAACAGCCACCACTTTGGAATACACATATATAGATCCAAAATATACCCAATTCACATACATAGCTAGAAACGTCTATAAATTAACTTATTTGCCTACTAGCCATCCTCAACATACAAATGGTTATTCTTAGCATGGCAATTAGGGTTAAGTGACTTGTCCAAGGTCACACAGCTAAGCAATCACTAAGTATCTGAGACCTGATTTGAACTCAGGTCTCCTGACTCCAGGGCCTAGTGCTCTATCCTCTGCACCACCTAGCTGCCCCCTAACATACAAATTACTTTTCAGAATTCTTTAAAACCATTAAAACATCTTAGGTAGCTTGAAGTTTCCAACATGTATTATTAATTTCATTATAACAGAACAGCAATAAGAGTAACACACAAATTATTAGATTATACAAAGCAATCCTTCCATCATTACATTATTCATGAACCCATAGACCTATAGCAGAAAGGGTCTTACTTTTACATATTTTCCTTAGTGCCCTTCAAAGCAATCACAGGCTTTAATCCCAGACTTTAACAATACAGTATTTCAATAACATATTCACAATATATAACTAAATATTGCATATAGAATCTCCTTGCAGCTACAAAAGAATATCACATAACTGATAGATACATCTTATTCATCAGTAAGTTATCTTACAGCATCAGTCAGAGCCCCACATATCAGCTGTCTGCAGTTACCAAGAAGTCCACATTCTTGACTTATTTAAAATTAAGCATACATTGTTAATACATATTAACCAGAAGATTCTTATTTAAACATCTAATTAACCTTAGAACAAGAGAAAAATTAATATCCCATGATCTACACTTTTGTCTATTCATCCAGATTCTCAGAATCCAATTTCATACATATGACACATTTAAAACCCCAATGGAATTACAACTAAACTTCCCAAGTTTAGTTTGATAAAAACTTCAGAATACCTTAAACAGAGAACCCAGCACTCACATTCCCAAAGCTCTATCCAAAATAAAAATACAATTGTTAGCATTATTAAGCTGAACATTAAAACCAGTTAGCGCTTTTTCCCAAAAGAAATCAATAAACATCCTTGATGACCTAGGCATTTCTCTTCTTAGTAACACAATTCTTAGCAACACAATACACTTTTCTTTAACCCAAAGGTCAAACCACTTAACATCTTGAAAAAAGTTACAATAGTGTTAAAAGAGTTTAATCCCAAACTAATTCAACAATCTATGTTCTTCCCATTCTGTACAAATGTCATCAGAATGTTACAACACTAAAGACACTCAGTGTGCTACCCAAAACTCTAGTAGAGAAACCTTAAAAACAATATCATCACACAGGCCATGTGGACAGAACAGGTATTCATTAAATGTGACTTCCTTTCAATAAAGAAGTCTCTTAAGCCCTGGATCTTATATCTATATATGGATAGGTGATAGATAGATAGAAAGATAGATAGATAGATGGATAGATGATATAGATAGGTAGACAGATTTCATATATATATATATATATATATATATATATATATATATATATATATATATATATATATAATCCCTTGTGAGCCCAGTGGTAAGATAGTAAGATGTATCTATATAGAGAGATACAGATATGGCTATATATCTATATCTCTATATATCTATAAATATCTATATATATGTATTTAGATAGATACACACACACACACACACACACACACACACACATACATATAGTAACATCAAGACTGTTGGTGATCAAAGGGAGACCCTGACCTTTCAGAGTCAGGTCTTTCCCACATCATTGAGGCTCTTTGGCTGTACAGTAACACCAGATGACAAACTTTCAACAGTAAGGTAAAGCTAACCTGTCACTCAATGGTCTATCCTAATCAGCTCTGCAACCAAATTCTCCTGGAAACCTAAGACTCTGCTTTTGCAGAAGTTGCTGGGGAGGTGATGGGAATAATACAACTAGATTGCTAGTCAGCATCATTAATGGTCAGAACTATAACAGCATCTGATCATCTTCAAATCTCAGACTTTCTTAATCAATTAAAACATTCCTGGCAAATGCTTTCACTCTGGACTATCTTGCACCCGTCTAAGAATTTTAACTTTAGGGTCATAATACAAATGACCTAGTCATCTCTCTTAATCATGGACCCAGGTGGGAAAACCAACAAAATACAATCACATTCTATTATTCCTAGTTGGGTATCCATGAAAGTGATTAAAAAACATCCATGACACTGAGCACATTAATTGTATTTTGTGACATTCAATGGGCCCTGCTAGAGCTGCTTGATGGGCAATCATTCAGGGCCATTGCCCTCCCTTTATCACCTAGGCTCTATGAGAAAGGCTGTATATATAAATCATCAAGTATGATGTTACTGTGAGCTACCGATGGCTCTGAAGCCAGAGAGAAAAGAAAAGGCACAACAGGGGAAAGATTCTCCTTTGTGACTAGCAGAATAAATGACCCTGGAATGGAATTATTAAACTCTCATCTCTTTATGTGTTTCATTGTCTAGTAATATTTTCTCTTATTTCCTAGCCCTGAGATCTGGGGAGAAAGTCATATCAGGACCTTGTATTAAATTATTAGGAATGAATGATATGTTTGTGAAAAAGTAATTCCATTTTAAAAGCTAACTTTTTAAGGTTTACAAACTTTGTAAACCTCAAAACAGTCCAGGCAAAAAATTAAGATAACACATGTGTTCCATGGACATCCTCACAATGACAAGAGATTTAGAAGACCAGCCATCTTAGATAGATATCAGATAAGGATTTCTAAGAAGAAATGGTCAAGAATAAGAAAATGTGAATGGGTTCAGAACTATATCCTTGAAGAGAATGCTCACCCCCAAATATTGAAGTATTCCTCACAAAATCTTTGAGAGGAAAAAAGTAAAATGAGCAGAACCAAAAGAATGTTGGACACAGTAATAGCAATATTGTTCTGAGAACAATTTCAAATGACTGAGTCTTTTTGAGTACTATAAATATTCAGAATAACTATAAAGGACCTATGAAAGAAGTTGCTATTCACATCCAGAGAAAGATCCGATAAGGAGAAATATGTATAATACAACATATGATTGTCCTTCAATATTTTTTAAGTTTTTTACAAGGCAAACGGGGTTAAGTGGCTTGCCCAAGGCCACACAACTAGATTATTATTCAATGCCTGAAGCCCGATTTGCGCTCAGGTACTCCTGAGTCCAGGGTCAGTGCTCTATCCATTGCACCACCTAGGTGCACCATTGACCTTCAATTTCAAGGAAGACCATGCCAACCAAATAAATGGCAGCATGACTTGCACACCTGCACGTTGTGAGAGGGATGTTGTGCTAAGACGTCCTTCTCATTTGCCTTTACCAGAATCTACTAATCTTATCAAAGTAAACGACTCACTTCCAACTGGCACCAACAAACAGGGAGGGGCTGGGGCAGGAGCTGTCTTGCTTCATGGCAAACAACCAGGTCAAACCCAAGATACAGCTATAAATTTTATCTGTGATTTCAGCTGCCTTCATGGCTTTGGAAGATCCTGTCTAACTAATAAGATAGCATCTCTAAGCTCATCTTCTGCCAGCATTCTATTTATCCTCAGGCCTCATTCAGTCATTTTCTTGTCATACTTTCTCTTGTGTGTCATTACACAAAAATCAATCTTCATGTGTTCTGGAATTAATGGTATTATAAAGGTTGGGGCTTGTCTTGACCACCTACATCCCATACCATGAAGCTAATATTTTTTGTATTGTACAGTTTCCATTCATGGTGGGCTATTTCACCCAATATCAGTTTGAACAAAATAGTTGCTTTCCTACAGTATTGTGATCACCCATTAGAATTCATGTTTCTTTTTTTTGACAAAGAGCCCTTGAAGAGGTTAGCAAATATCTTCCAAGTGTGATGTGTTGAATGTTGGCAAAAGAAACCACCAAGACACTGATGCAAATATATGACCCACTTTCCTCAGAGTTTCTTCCTTAAGCTTTCACCTTGGGAAATGCTCTTTTTTCATTTCTCTCTTTCAAATAAAGAGCGTTGCTCCCCAGCCTCAGCCCATGAGTAGTTGTCACACCTTTATTTCATCTGCTCTCCAGGCATTGGTTTCACTCCCACACATTGACAGTTCCCAACAGCAGACACATCAGTGCTGGGAAGGGCCATGGGAGATAGCATTCAACAGTTTCAAATTTCACCTGTATGTAGATGATTCACAATAAATCATGGATGAAACATGCTCATGCTACCCATATCCTGATAAAGAGCTGATATAGTATAGAATGAGAAAAAAATTTTTAACATCACCATTGTGGAAATTTCTTTTGACTGCATATTAATGTTTATAATGAATTCTTTCTTGTGTTCTCATTTAGTAAGAGAGAAATGATTGAGAAAGCAGTTTGGGGTGATTAAAACAAATATTTTTTTTCACTTCAAAAAAGAAACTTGTTGATAAGAATCTGCTTCTCTAACCTCTGATCCTAAACTCTAATCTAGAATTTCCTGTAGCTGACTGGACATTACTTTTTGGAAATCCCTTTATAACTTTAAACTCAACATTTCCAAAATAATACTCCGATTTCCACCAAAATTCATTCCTTTTCTTCCCCCCCTATTTTCCTGCTGGTAGGGCATTGATTCTTAAGGTGACTTGCCCAGAGTTACATAGTCAGTATGTTAGAAGCTGAACTTGAACCTTAGTCTTTCTGGTTTAGCTGCTCTCTACCCCATTATTCCTTAAACCCTGTACCAAATACATGTTTAAAAAATACTTGTTGAATGAATTAGAGTGGGGAGAACATAGAGTACTAAGTCTTTTGGCCTAGGATGCAGCTTCTACTCAGCCCTAAATTAAACTTCCATATTCAAACTATAATTATAGTAATAGCTAATATTCATATATGTACATATAAATGCATGTATATAATATGTATATGAGTATGAAACACATTTATATTTCTTATGTGTAAAATAAGTTGAAGAAGTAAACGGCAAACCAATCAGTATTTTGCCAAGAAAATCCCACATGGGGTCACAAAGAGTCAGACACAACTGAAAAAGAACTGAAAGACAACATTTAAATAATTCTGGAATTTATATAATACTTATCAGGCACTGTGCTAAACCGTTTACAATTATTATCTCATTTGATACTCTTAATAATCCTGGGAGGTGGGTACTATTATTATTCTCATTTTCCAGATGAGGAAACTGAGTTGTACAGAGGTTAAATGATCTGTCCAGAATCACACAGTCTGTACAAATATCTGAGGCCAAATTGGAACTTAGAGCTTTAGAGCTCCTGGCTTGGTGCACTATCCATTGTGTGCCTAGATGCCCATCCAATTCTTTGCCTGCTTCCCATGTTTGCTTCCCAACGTGTTCCCCATTTTTTGTCATTTTTGCAATCCCTTCGAAATCATTAGGCATCATGGAAAAGAATCATGAGATGATAGGTGAAGAGAGGAATGGAATCTTAGAGTTCATTGATTCCAACCTTCTCATTTAATAGATGAAGACCAAAGAAGTTGCAATTGTCTGAGGTAACACAGGCAGGAAGTGAAGACAGGAACCTAGTCTCATTGACCTTTGACTTTACTTTTATTTGCTGTTTGTTTATTTGCTGCTTTATTTAGCTGATGAAAGTGATTAAAAAACATCCATGACACTGAGCAGGATAATTGTACTTTGTGACATTCAATGGGCCCTGCCAGAGCTGCTTGATGGGCAATCATTCAGGGCTATTGCCCTCCCATTATCACCCAGGCTCTATGAAAAAGGTTCTTTGTAAATCATAAACTGAAATGTTACTGTGAACTACTGCTGACTCTGAAGCCAGAGAAAAAAGAAAAGGTACAACAGGGGATTCTCCTTTGTGACTAGCAGAATAAAGGACACTGGGATAGAATTATCCAGCTCTCATCTCTTTAGTAATATTTCCTAGCCCTGAGATCTGGGGAGAGAGTCACATAATCATTAGGACATTGTATTAAATCATTAGGAATGAATGATATATTTGTGAAAAAGCAACTCCATTTTTAAAAGCTAGCTTTTTAAGATTTACAAACCTTGTAAACCTCAAACAGTCCAGGAACAAAGTTAAGACAACATATGTACTCCATGGACATCCTCACAAAGACAACAGATTTAGAAGACCAGTAATCTAGGAGAGATATCAGATAAGGATTTCTAAGATAAAAAATGGTCAAGAACCTAGAATAAGAAAATGTGAATGGGTTGAGGAGTTATAGCCTTGAAGAGTATATTTACCCCAAAATATAATGTTGGATACAGTAATAGCAATATTGTTCTGAAAACAATGACAAATGACTGAGTCTTTTTGAATTCTATAAATATTCAGAATAACTACAAAGGACCTATGAAGGAAGTTGCTATCCACATCCAGAGAAAGAACCAATAAAGAGAAGTATGCATAATACAACATATGGTTGTCCTTCAATTTCAAAGAAGACCATGCCAACCAAATTAATGGTGGCATGACTTACACATTATATTATTGTGACGGGGATGTTGTGCTAAGACATCCTTCTCATTTGCCTCTACCAGAACTAAATAAAACTTTAATATTCAAAACCATAATTATAATTATAGCTAATACTTATATATGTGCATATATATGCATGTATATAATGCATACATGTATATATGCATAACACATTTCACACCATAGTCTTATTTGAAATTATGGTGATGGTCTGGATGCTGTAGGAGTACTTGGCCTTGAGTATGATTTTTGCTCTCATATCAGCAAGGCATCGTGGCCCTCCAGCTTTGCTGGGCAAAGCATCAATATGACTCATGGCATAGAAGGCACCATTACCTTTCAGTAACGTCAGGCTGTGACAACATGGTTAATCCAAACATGTCTCTGATGGACTAATCATTAGTGTGGTTCCTTCCACTCAGAACTTCAACTATACTCCCCCCAAACCAAATTTCCTGGTAGCTCTCCTGTGGATCACGGATATGAAGTCACTGGATTGGCATTGTCTATGATCAGAACTGATCCTCTTTAAACCTCTGATTTTTGTTCTTGACTAATGAAAACAATATGGCAAATGCTTTTGCTTTGGTCCATCTTGTGCCTGTGCAATGGGGTGACTGGGGTGAGGGGGCACTGTTATTTGTGTATAATATTCACATCTTTGTGTCTAATGGTAACCTTTTCTAGGGCAGGAAGGGGAGGGAGGGAGGAAAAAAAATTGCCCAGCAGAGAACCAAAGGAAACGTAGAAGGAAGCACCAACAAGCAGGATAACTTTGAAAGTAATGTAAAGTATTTTTTTTAGGTTTTTTTTTTTTTTGCAAGGCAAATGGGGTTAAGTGGCTTGCCCAAGGCCACACAACTAGGTAATTATTAAGTGTCTGGGACCATATTTGAACCCAGGTACTCTTGACTCCAGGGCCAGTACTTTATCCACTACGCCACCTAGCCGCCCCATAGAGTATTTTTTACATAGTTTTTACAAACAAAAAAGATCATTGTTACATTAAAATGATCTTTTTTCTTTTTTGTATATATGTTCAAAATGAATAAAAAATTTAAATTTATATTAAATTGCCGATAATTTGGGGGAAAAGAGAGGGGAGAGAGAGGAAAAAATTAGGAACTCAAAATTTTGTAAAAATTTAATGCTAGGGGCAGCTAGGTGGCATAGTGGATAAAGCACTGGCTCTGGAGTCAGGAGTACCTGAGTTCAAATTCCGTCCCAGACACTTAATAATTACCTAGCTGTGTGGCCTTGGGTAAGCCACTTAACCCTGCTTGCCTTGCAAAAACTTAAAACAAAAAAAATTTAATGCTAAAAATTGTCTTGACATGTAATTGTGGTTAAAATAATATACTATGTTGAAAAAGAAAACTAAAACACTTTTTTATTTTTTATTTTATGGGAGTTCTTTTGGCAAGGCAGTGGGTTAAGTGGCTTGTCCAAGGTCACACAGCTAGGTAATTATTAAGTGTCTGAGGTCAGATTTGAACTCAGGTACTCCTCATTACAAGGCTGGTGCTCTATATAATGTGCCACCTAGCCACCCCTCAGAAAACTCTAAAAGGTAATTTGGAGTGAACAGGGTGAAATTCAGAAAAAGGATCCATCCTGTTAAGTAATAAATAATACATTCATTACAACATTACATTAAAGCATATATTAACTAACAAAGGCTACAAATTCATTAGCAAGAGACAGATTGGTATAGGGCAGAGAGAGTTGTCCTCCAAATCAGGAAGAGGTATATTCCTCTGACGCATATTGGCTAATCACACAACATCTCAGTGTCCTTGACTTTAAGACTATAAGTTGAAGGTGACATATTCTTAAGTACTAGGAGTGATCTCATTTAGGAGAACTCTACTGTACCACCACTACCAGCACCAAACCTCAAATAGAAACCAATACCAATGGGTGTATAGTGACTTAGAAATGAACAAATTAACATTATCGAGGTTTTATTATATTTTTGTTTATATTGATGAACATTTCCCCTTTAAAATTTATTTGTTTCAGGCTGGAGTCTAGACTGAGACTATCATGGGTGGTATATGGCCAGGAAATGTGTGCATGTTTGTTATTTCTGCTATACAACAGGTCTAGTCACCAAACCTTTGAGAGATTCCCCCAAAAGGCAGATCACTCTCCCAGATCATCTGGAAAACTCTTCTGCTACTTAGCTCAAAGATAATTTCGTACATAAAGATGTTTCTGCTTCCCCCAGCTCAGCAGTTCTCAGGATATGGTCCCTGAATCTATTTTCATAATAATTCTAAAATGTTTTAATTTCTAATGCCATAAAATTGGATAAATATACTCACACAAATAAAAGTTTTGCTGGGGATATTGGGAATGGGATGCCGAGGTAAATCATTTAAGATTTTAAAGGGGCAGGGGCTACTAGGTGGCGTAGTGGATAAAGCACCGGCCTTGGAGTCAGGAGTACCTGGGTTCAAATCCAGTCTCAGACACTTAAGAATTACCTAGCTGTGTGGCCTTGGGCAAGCCACTTAACCCCATTTGCCTTTCAAAAACCTAAAAAAAAAAAAAAACCCAAAGATTGTAAAGGGGTCCTGAAATGAAAGGTTTGAGAACTACTATCATGTTTGTATCTCCCTGCACCACCTACTTACATGTATACAGGCCATCTACCCTGAGAGAATGGGAATCCCTGAGAATTAGGACTATTTCATTTTTGTCTCTGAATTTCTAGTACCTGGCTTGGGGTAAGTAGAACCTTGATAAGTGCATAAGGTCTTAGTCCCTGGAGTACAGAGAAGTTGTGCTTTTTTTTTTTTTTAGGATTTTTTCAAGGCAAATGGGTTTAAGTGGCTTGCCCAAGGCCACACAGCTAGGTAATTATTAAATGTCTGAGATCGGATTTGAACCCAGGTACTACTGACTCCAAGGCCGGTGCTTTATCCACTACCCCACCTAGCTGCCCTGAGTAGTTGTGCTTTATCCAAAGTCACACAGTCAGAAGCTGAATTTGAAACCAAGTGGCTTTGACTCTGAAGCCAGGATTCTATATTCTACAACATGCTACCTCTGAGAGGTTGATAGATAGTATGAGTTTTATCATGCCCATTTTACAGGTGAACACACTAAGCCTCATTTAGATTATATGAGGAACCAAAAGTCATACAGTGCTAAAGGCACAAAATGATTCTAAGATTCCAAGTTCAGCACTTTCCCACTACTCCACATTTTCTTCCATGATTGTCTGATCTTCTACAGACTTGGCAAGACTAGGAACCAGAAGATCCACTTAAACCTGCAGGTATCTAGCACTACTTTGGGAGCCTATACCTCAAAGAAAGAAGAAAAGGATGTAGATGTGTAAATATATTTATAGCAGAGTTTTTTCATGGTAACCCGAAACTGGAAACTAAAGGACCATCCTACTGGAAAATGGATAAGTGAATTGTGGTATTTGAATGTAGTGGAATAGTTTTCTACTATAAGAAATGATAAAAATGATGAATTCAGAGGAAATCGAGATGACTTTTATGAACTGATACAGAGGGAAGTATTTCTTCTTTAACAAAAGAACAATTTGTAGAATGATAACAAGATCACAGAGAAAAAAGAACTGAGAAAAACTTCAGAATTTTATCAACACAATACAATAATAAGCATGAATCCCAAAGAATCAATAGGCAATATGCCTCTCACCTTCCAACAGAAGATGAACCTAAGAAGCAGGAAAAGACACATTTTCAGACAGGACCAATGTGGGAACTTGCCTTGTAAGACAATGTAGTTGTATTTTGAAAGATTTCCTTTTCTTTTTTTAAATTTGCTGAATGGGGGAGGGGTATCTAGCAAGACACTGTTTTTAACAAAATTCTAGTTTCTTGAAAAATAAAAATAATAACTTATTTTTAAAAATAGACAGACAGGGAGCCAAGATGGTGGCATAGCTGGGAAATTTCAGGAATTCTGAAACAACTTTTAATGAAGCCTCTGAATAGATCTTAAAGCAACAGAACCCATAAAAAATCAAGTTCTCAACTTAAGATATCATGGAGGAGATTCAGAAAAAAATCTTCTCATATGGTTAAAAAGAGGATATCTCAAAGCAATCAGGAGAGCTGGGAAGCAACAGGAAGCTCTTAGCCACAGTGCAGCTCAGATCCTGCTTCAGGAGGATGACTGGTAGAACAGGCCAGAAGTGAGGATTCCAACCCCACCTCAGAAGGCAAAGATCAAGCTCAGAAATGCTAGTGGAGCAGGTGGGACAGGGTTAGGCAACCCTAATGCAGAGAACAAACCCTGAATACCTGAGATGCCATAATGGAAAGCCAGGGGCCCAGACACTGTGTCCCAGGATCAGAGCTCAATGATCAAAATAAGCAAAAAAATACAAAAAATACTAACCATAGAATGTGTGATTTCTCTTTTTTTTTCATGATTTGTCTTCCCTTTGTTCTAAAACATTTCACAGCATGGCTAATATGGAAATAAGTAAAACCCGATTGCACATGTACAACTTTTGGGAGACTGTTCACTCCCATGGGGAGGGAAGAGTGAAGGGAAGGTAGTAGAAAAATAAACTGGCAAAGGGATGAATCCTGAAAGCTTTCTATGTAAATGGAAAAAAATGAAATAAGTTACAGTGCTAAAAAGAAAAAGAAAAATGTACGAGCAGACAGAATGCTTTAGGGAATTTAAGATTTAAAAGAAGTAAAGATTATTTGTCAAACCAAAGGTTTCATCCAAGGGCTCCCTCTTATTTTAGAACAAGTTACAAAATCCCCTAGTTTCTAAAGCCCTTTATAATCTGTCCCCAGGCCACCTTTCTAGGTTTATTGCATGGACTCTTCATTCACTTGCCATTCCAATCAAACTGACCTCACCTATTCTCTTTATTTCCCATCCCATTCCCCAGCTATGAACCAGTCACTTATTCCTATTCTCTACTCCTTCACAGCCCTCTCAGAGAATCCCTCTTTTTCTTCAACATCACCTTCTACATGAAGTCATTCCAGATTCCCGCCAACTTCTGGTGCCCTCCAACTCAGCTACTTTGTATTTAATGACTTCGGTTTTATTTGAAATTATCCTCTTTAAATCTACTCTAAAAATATTAATATATGCACTTCTCTGTCCTAATAGAATGTAAATTTTTGAAAGAAGGAACTAATTCATCTTTTTCTGTTTTCCTGTCCCTAACACCTTGTCTGGCACATAGTAGGTGATTAATAAAATTGATTGATTAATTACAATTATTGAATGTTAGATTCAAAGTGTACCAAGTAGGGGCAGCTAGGTGGTACAGTGGATAGAGCACCGGCCCTGGAGTCAGGAAGATCTGAGTTCAAATTCAGCCTCAGACACTTAATTACTTGGCTGTGAGACCTTGGGCAAGTCACTTAACCCCATTGCCTTGCAAAAAAACAAAAACAAAGTCTATCCAGCTACTTCTATATACTAAACATTATTAGAGGATGGAGAGGAGAGATATACAAAATTATAAGCTTTAGTCCCTGCCCTAAAAGGAATTCCACATAGTTTCTCATATGTTGAAAGAGCCACTCTGCTTGATTTCTTGTAAATTTAAATACTAGGCCATAAAACCCATCTTAAAAACTCTAAAATAAAGGCCTTTCCTCATAAGCACATAGAATATCAGTTTTTTGGAGAAACATTCAAGGTCAAGGTCTCACCTCATCCTTGGAAAAGGGAGTGAGAGAGAAGAACATTTCTCATTATTAAAAATAGACAAGTATAGCTGAAAAAATGTGTTTGGAACTTTGAGTGTTACCATCAACATAAACTAGACACGCCCCTTTTGTTTAATTAGTAATTTTAAAAAAGTCCTCCCTGGACTGAACCATTCACTCTAAGAACAGAGGGGTTGTTTCTCCTTACCTACTTTAAAAAAGGATTTTGTGGGACATCTACTTACCTTATTATATAACAAGACTTTTAAGTTCATAAGTTAACACATAATAACAAGTGAGCAATAAGTCAATTTACAGCCAAGGAAGCAATGTTTCTTATAATATACCCCTGCACTGCTTCGAGGTAAGAGGAGCCTGCCTCCCTTTAAAACTGATGTCAGGATGAATGACCTTCTCATTCATTTCATCACTTCAGTTCCAGCATCTGTTTCTGCTAAGCAGCCACTACCAAAATCATGTTAGGAGGCTTAAGTGACGCTAAACCTGCAACTCCAGAAATCCAGAAGATTGTTGATGAGGTGAGATGCTGCATTCTATGAAAGAAAATAATGGGTTCTGATAGTTTGATTGTCAAGCTCTCTCTCTCTCTCTCTCTCTCTCTCTCTCTCTCTCTCTGTCAATTGTATTAGTCTTTTCAAAGAACAAGTTTTTAAGTTTGTCTCTCATCTCTATGATGTTCTCATCATCATTTATCCAACCCATTACTTGTGGAATCAAGGAACTGGAAATACAGTCAGATGGTAATTGATTTGGGGAATAGCTAAAAATATAGCTAAAAAAATAGCTAAATAGCTAAAAAACATGATTCGTAAATGAAATAGAACATTCATATGCCATAAGAAATAATGAGTATGAAGAATTTAGAGAAGCATGGGAAGATTCATAGGAGATAAGGCAAAGTAAGCAGAAACTAGAAAAAGAGCTTACAAGTTGGTTATAACATTGTGAATCTGGTACAGGGATAAGAGCACTGAATTAGAAGTCAGGGAAAGTGGATTCAAATCCTTCCATCTGAATCTTACTATCATCTTGGGAGGGCAGCTAGGTGGCACAGTGAATAGAGCACTGGCCTTGGAGTCAGGAGGATGGGAGTTTGAATCCAACCTCAGACACTTGCCACTTATTAGTAGTGTGACCTTGGGTAAGTCACTTAACCCTGATTGCATCACATCCAGGACCATCTCCAGTCATCCTGATTCATATCTGGCCATTGGACCCAGAAGGCTCTGGAGGAGAAAGTGAGCTTGATGACTTAGCCCAGACTTTGTCACTCAAATCCAAATCATGTGCTTGTCATGACATCACCTCCCTGATGTCTTGTTCTTCTTTGAAAATAAAGGACAAAACATCAGTTTGATCTTTGTTACTCATTTAATCTCCTTGGATCTTAGTTTTCCTTAAATATAAAATGAGAGGATTGTATTAGGTGGTCCCTGATATCTTTTCCAACTCAAAATTCATGATTCAATAAGTTGAAAAGGAAAGGACAAAAAAAACTACTGTATAATTATTATAACCAAGCCTGGTCTCAGTAAAGAGTAGAGAAGACACTTCCTTCTCTTCTTTGCAGAGTTGAGGGACTATAGGTATAGAATGTATCCTAGACTGTCAAGATATGTTGGTTGGTTTTTGTTTTTTCCCCCATTTAAAAAAAAAAACTCTCTTGCACACAATGCCTCGCTGGGGAGGAGCGAAAGAAAAGATAGATCTGGGGGAAAATGTAAAAACAAAAGGCATCAATTTAAAAGATAAAATATGTGTTTCTTTGCATATTGAAGGTAACCTGGAGAATGGCTATATGTAGCAAATATAAATTTTAGAAAATATGGAAAATTCCTCCTATCAGCAGAGAATTAATTTACATAGTGTTCTGTACTATATGAAATAAATAGAAACAGATAATTTGGTTTAGTTCATGGATAAAATGATGACTGAAAAAATGAGAGTTTGTTCTATTTTAAATCATTAACAATCCTTTTGGTTGTCAATTAATTTAAACCACTTAGAAGATTTAAGTATACATATGATACTCCTAAGAAGTCATTGATTTATCAGACTAAAAATATACAAAGAAAAAAAGAAAAGAATGGTTTTATGATGGGGGGGAAATATAAATGCTATATAATGAAACAAGCTATTGCTTCTACTCAGATCTTTTTAATCATGTGATATTTAATATTTTAGAACCAGCATCTAATCCCAGTTCTGTTGTTGAATCTATAAAATGGAGAGGTTAGATAGAATAGGAATCTCTAAGGGCCTTTCTAGTTTTTTGGGTCTTTTATTATTACCTAAGTTTCTGAGGATAGTTTTCTAATTTTATTTGGTAAAATCAATGCATAAATAAATTGTAGAATCATTAGCAATTTGATTGACATGATTTTGAAACCACTAGAATAACCTTGTTTGTTTTTTAAGGTCAAAATGATATACAAAAAAGCCATGTTACAAAAGAGACTAATGATCTCTGACTAAAAAGTCAACATATAGAGACTTTCCAAGCAATAAATTAGGTTCTGGTATTGATAATTTTAATCTTAATGACAAGATTAAAAACTGTTTGTGTTTCGAAGTTGTAACCTACAGATAGAAGTTTAGCATAAATACAGGCAGAAGGAAAGAATATAGAAAGGGAATGTTTCATTTCATTAGTTATGACTAAATAACCAGGCAGGGGGTAGGCCTATGTAATTTTTCTCCCTTTGTGACCTCAAAGCAAAGTCCTTAAGCCCACTGGGCCTCAAGTTTCTACACTTTAAAAATAAGAAAGTTGAGGGTGGCCAGGTGGTGCAGCAGTGGATAGAGCATGGGCCCTGGAGTCAGGAATACAAGAGTTCAAATGTGACTTCAGACACTTAATAATTGCTTAGCTGTGTTACCTTGGGGTAGTCACTTAACCCCATTGCCCTACAAAAAAGAAAAACAAAAAAAATAAGGAGGTTGAACTAGATGACCTCTGAGCTCTTTTCTTCATTTGGATGCTGAGTTTGACTGAAGATAAGGGAATTCCTGGACTAACAGTTGTGGTGAAAGTGGACTGTGATTTCCAACTCACATATATGATTGGAATTTATATGCTAAAGGGGAAAGAGCACTAAACTGAAAATCCAGAGATGTGGATTCTAGACTCAACTTGGCCATCTACTATCTTTGACCTTGAGTTTGAATTCATTTGGTCCTCATTTTCCTCATATGTCCACATGAGATGTCTAGATGCAACTTCTGAATTGTCATGGGTACTTAGGATCTGAAGCCTTTTGTAGAAAAGGGTTGTGACTACAGGAAGGCTGGGAGGAAGCACTATGTAGGTCTCTGGAATATTTCTAAGGTGGGGAGCTCTTATCTCCCCAAGAGGTACTAGAATGGAATTATATCCAACTGCATACTTTCCTTAAAAATCTCTGGTTTATATGTAGGAATCTAAGTTCAGAAAGAATGTCACTTCCCTGCTCACAGTTAAGGGCAAAGCTCAAGACCCTTAGCTTACACTCACCAACTTAGTGCAGGCCCACTATGTATTGGTTACACAAAAGATTATCATAATAGTAAACAGCAAGTAAATCCATTTAGCTAAGCAAGACATCAAATGAAAATTTGAAAAGTTTCAAAATATACCAAAAATTCACATATAGAATGAACTTCATCAGAGAGCAAAGATATCTCAGCTTAAACAAGTGAGAGTGAGAGAGAGAGAGAGAGAGAGAGAGAGAGAGAGAGAGAGAGAATGATCTCATTCAAGGGGAAGTCTTCTTCCCAATATCTCTAGGACATTACATACTGCTTGAATGGATTGAATGGAAGCTGCCTTACAGAAAAATGAGAAATATAACACATATGCTATGAATCTCAAGATCCTTATGAGAATCAAATGAGATAATACCTGGTAAGCCTTTAGTGACCATCAATCAGGGATCAAATGTAGGCCATTATTACTATCCTTACATTTTACTGGGGGCAATGAATGAAATTCTGCAGGGAATATGCAAAAAAACAATTAGTGCAGAGAACCTATAAACAGACTACTTGCTTCAAATTATGATCCAGTTTCATGCTGGAAGCATGTTTGTGGACAAAGAGTCTGGAGTCTGAGGCAGGATTTGAATGCAGTCTTCCTGCGTTCAAGTCCTGAGTGCTATCCACCATGGCAAGTTGCTTGTCAAGAGCTTTGATAGGGGATGTTGAAGATATTTCTCAATATTTTAAGTTGAAGTTATGAAATTCAATTGGAAATATCCTTTGCTGCCAGAGTCAGAGATGAATAACCAGTCTAGTGGTCTGTAAGTCCAGCTACGTGTACTCATGATTATAGTACAACAACAGCAACAGTGTACTTGAAACAGATCTGAATGTTTCTAAGATCATTCAATCAGTCTCACCATAAACAATTGCAGATTCATGATAGCCAGAGATTGTTTCATTTGCTCAGCATTAAGAGTCTTCTTATATGCAAAGCACTGTGCTAGTTATTGAGAAACATTAAGTACTTGCCCTCCCAAAAGGTAAAGAGACCATTTCATATGAGAAATTGACCTGAAAATATTTTTAAAGCCTAATTTTTCATTTAAGCAAAAGGAGTATTTGCCCAAATGTCCCTGTAACAGCTCCCAAATTTACCTTTATGAGTTCAGGGAACAGAAATAAATTATGAGACATTGAAAGACCTTGCACATTTTAGATTCTCTAATGTGACTTACATAATAATAATAATAATAATAAACTTGAATGTTGACTTGAGTTAACAGCTGCCAATACAATATGCCACTATCAAGAAAGATATTCAGTTAGAAAGGGGATTATCTAAAGATGGTAAGATCCGCCAGATACTCCTGTTTGTGGTGCAGTGCAGATTGCATCAAACCCTGGAATACTTGCAGTCTTAGTAATCCACAATCACAAGAAAAAAACACAAGTGGATGAAGATTATCCACTGAATAAACTATAATATATAGTCAAATGGATAGGCAGACTATAGAGTTGGTCTATCAGTATATCCATCTCTAACAGGCATTGGAGATGGATGATGAACCAGGTCCAGAACAGAATAGGGCGAGAAAAAAAGGATAGTAGGATGAATTTTGGAAATTAAACAATCTTTAAATAAGCCCAATTAGTGTCCTGAATCAGTGAACATTCTCTTAACACTTCTATTCTAATGATACACATAAGTTTGCATTATAGAATATATTATGCCAATAATTCCAAATAATTAGAGCTAAAGGTCACTCAGGAAGAATAGAAAAGCATTTCCTGGGAAGGGGTGGGCATTCACCATTTGGTACAATACCAAAGAAAAATTACACAGAAATGATACAAAGGGTATGTTTGACCAAGAGATATTTGACCATGGCCAGTGTAGTCCAAAAAGACTCTGTGGGGGGCCACAAAAGCTACATGGTGCAGAAAGGCTGCCTCTGTTCTAGGCATACACTCATCCTCCTTCCTGCCACCTCTGTCCTATTCATTTTCTAAATATTGTATATGAGGAAGGATACATTAGAGTCTTTTATGCTGAGAATATCCGCACCACATTTTTGACAGTGGAAGAGAGGAAGACATTCCTTGATTTTATCTCAGCCTCTCCTTAATCTCTAACATTTAGGATGTAGTTTCTGTAGGCAATCCACAATCCATCCCATTCCGTTTCCCCTCAGTCATCTCAAATGAGTGATTTCTTCTGTATTAAGCATCTCTGGTTCAGACATCAGAATTGAGAAACCCCTATGCCTTGGGATAATGGCAGCTGATTGTAGTATGAATGTGCCAGTTTCAGAAAGCAGCCTTTCTCAGAATTCTCAACTCCCTCCTTACTGTCATGGCCTGATGGTCTTCATCCAAGGTCCAGCAACCCTACTCTGGACAATCAGTCCTGGTTGCATCTCTGAAACTCCAGGGATTGAGACAATGATATATTCTCTTCTCTGTAACTATCTACCCTTGATTCCCTCTCCTCTCCTCATGTCCCTGGTTATCTCAAGTCTACTTCAAGCCTTACTTTGTCTGAGGTAAGTATCAAAATACTTCTAAAATAAAAATCGACCATTTTAAGCATTCTTGTTCAGCATTCTCTTCTATGAAAGCCTCTAATTCCCAAAATAGACTACAACAGTCACTCTTGTAGGAAAAGTGAAGGGTAACTTATGGATGACCTGCATGTTTAGTTGTTTTTTAAACAGAAATCAAGAAGAATGGGTACTTCATCTGTGAATAAGAGGAATGGACAAAGATGAATATTTGGTTTTGATCTGCACTTTGGAGAGAATCTCCACAGAGATTCATAAATTATCAAGCAAAATTGAATCTTAAACAGTTTCAATCGTAAGGTGTTAAAGACCACTCATATGTTTCTATGCCTAAGGAACTTGGAAATCTCTTGTCTTCTATTCATCTAGGTCTTCTGCTGCTCACGCTAATTGTAGATGAATTTAAATATTGACACATACTGAATTTTTATATAACAACTAAAATTCAGATATAGGAACTTATAATTCAGCAAAAGAAATAAGAGTTTGCAAAATGAGAGTTTGATGATGATGATGATGGTGATGATGATGATGATGATGATGATAACAATATGTTGAATTAAATTTCCCTTTTGGGGGGAAGTGAAGCCTTTTTTGTATTCCCAGAGCTTAACACAGGGTCATGCAAATAGCAAGTGTATAATAGACACTTATTGTCTGAACTGTACTCTCTGGACCTCAGTTTCTTAACCTGTAAAAAGAGAATGTTAGACTAGATGACTTGCAAGCTGAAATTCTCTGATTCTAAGAAATCCATAAACACCAAAGGAAAAAAGAAACGAAATGAAAAAAATTAGGAAAGAATAAAGCAAGCTTTATTCCTTTGCTTCTCTTCTCCAATGAGAATAGACAGTCACATGGCTCATCAGGGAGGCTGCCCTCACTAATTGCCCTGACTAAAGAGCAGTTAAATGTGGTGAAGCAAATATCCATTTGACTTTCTACATAATCAAGGCCAGTGTAGTTCCAGTCTAATCCTTTAAATTTAGTCTGGATCAGACTAGTGTGGGGAGATTTGTTCTTTCAGTAGTAGCCTTGAGGTGTTTGAGTTAGTGATAAGCCAGTGGGTACTGAATACTCTTGCAAGACTGTAACTTGGATAGTCACTCCTCTGATACAGATTTCAACCTCTCCAATTTTTATTTTTAAAAAAATTTTATTTTTATTTTATTTTTAAAAAATTAACGGTCACCACCTTTACCAGTATAATGATTATAGCTACCTGGTTCTTAATTAGGACCTTCTCTGGAGGTACTATTTTCCCCGTATATAGGATTCTAGATTCAGAGCTTAAAAACACCTCAGAGTCACTTAATCTAAACTTTTCATATTAGGAAACTGAGTGCCAAAAAGGCGAAATCACTTGCTCAAAATCGCACAGGTTATAATTGTCAAAATCATGTTTCAAAGCTAGTTTGTGCAAGGAGTGCTGAATTCTAAACCCAACCCTCCCTTCACTGTATTGCAGCTCCTCTGCATTCACAAGTAATCTTAGAAGATTGGTGTCAAACTTTATACCCAGATTCACCCCAGTAATTAAGAGGGGCCTAGAATCCTTTATGTCCTCTTGGGATCCTCAGAAACAAAGATAATCTATGTCCAACTTCTCTATCCACCCACCAGTGATGTAGATATAATAACATTCTTAAGGTAACATAAGCATGGGACTAAAGATGTATCCCCATGACACCCAAGCAAAAATAGTGAAAAAACTAATTAGAAAATATTCCTGAATAAAAAAAAATGGACATTCAATGAACTGCCAGACTTTCAGTATTTTGTTGGAAAAGGACCTGAATTTAGGGTATTTGACATATAAGATCCAAGAAAAATACAAGGTAAACATCAAAGACTAATTGAAAGGATAAATAATTACAATAATGACAAGTTCTTAACTTCTTATATAGTTGAAAAGTAAACCATATATATATATATATATATATATATATATATATATATATATATATGTATATGATTATAATTGAGCAGTTTGAAAGAAAGATTGGGGTAAAGCTGAGTATCATGTGATTCTAAAAATCAATGCTATATCCATAAGGTAAAAAGAGTAATTATCTCATACAAATGAGATAAGAAAACAGATACAGAGGAATTAGATGGGGAAGAGGACTGGTAGTTCTGGAATCTAGTAAAGTGCATACTACATATATGCATATATACTTATATAGTATACTGCATAATGTATATTAAGTCTTCTAAATTCAGAAAGAATTAAGAGGGTAATTAAGAGGGAAAAGAGATAGAGAGTGGGAAGAAAATAAAAGAGGAATTCTTGCAAGAGGATAGGTTAAAGAATAGGAGGACAAGGTAAGGGGTAGAAGTGAAGCAGAGGAATCAGGAGGGATAGAAATAGGGTGAAGGTAATGAAAAAGAAAGGAGAAAATAAACAGCTAATTATAATTCAGAATGTAAAATGGCTGGTTTCACCCATAAAATGGAAATAATAGATTAAAATTTTGAACTCAACAATATATTGCTTTTGGGAAATTTTATAAAAGTGAGAGATACATACAATCATAAAATAAAGATCAGGAGTAGAGCGTATTATGTAAAATAATTAGGAGTAGTAATCGTGATCTCAAAGTTGAAACTAAAACAGATTTAATCATAAAAGAAAAATAGGGAAACTACATCCTTATGTCAGACATATTAATCAATATTGTTTTAGACTACTTAAAATAACTAAACAATATAAGATTGTAATATTGCTGTAGTAGAGGAAATGATAAGCTAATGAATTTAGAAGAATATGAAAATCTTGGCTTAGGAAGGAAGATGCACCTTTAGAGACAAAGGATTAGTAGAAATAAACATAGTAAGGCAATAATCGTCTTTTCTTTAACCACAGCAACAATCAAAAGAGAAATGCAATGTGAAAGATATTTCAGAAACTAAGTACAAGTCAGCCCATGTCTGTCAGGTTTACCTGAGAAATATCACACGTTTTGTTTTTCTTCACCTCATGAACCTCAGGACACCAGACCTCTCTCTCCTCCACTATATCTTGAACTCTGTCCAAGCTCATGTTCATTGCTTCTATGACATCATTCATCTCATCCTCTGCCCTTTTCGTCTCCTTTTACTTTAATTCTTTCCCAACATCTGGTTCTTTTCCAATGAGTCCCATTATGTAGCCAGAGTACTTCAGTTTCAGTTTCAGGATTACACTGAATGTCGATATGCTGTGTAATATCAATAATAATGTTGGTTCCTATTTTATTAATAATAATGTTCATTAAATATGAATTGCCTAAAAAGACTGCCACCTGATGAGCCATTAGGAAGCTGTGAGAATTAACTAAAGATTACAGCACAGGTTGGACCTACAGTTGGGTAATCCCCTAGTTCGATTACTAAAGTGTAGCAGTTCTTCCTAGTACCCTGTGATTCTCTCATGATCATCTGTGGGTCTCTTTCATGAAGTCAAATCTACAGAGCACTGAGTGAAGCAGATAGTAGATAGTTGGTTGACAGATGAATATGACCAAGACAAAGAACCAATAGGGGTCAGTTTCAGCTAAACAAACTCTTCATTTTTTAATAGCAAAGTTCTGATTGCTAAATTATTCAATATATTTCACAGTTTACACTTGACCCCTGAATAGCATATGGCGATACATGAGAAAGCATGGCAATTCTGGAGTTGGGAAATGTGGTTCAAATCCTACCTCTGACACTAGCTAACTATGTTTTTAAGTCAAAGCCTTTAACCCCCTCTGCTTCAATTTCCCATTTATATAAAAGAAGAGGTTGGAATACATGACCTCTCTCTGAGGTTTCTTCCAGCTTTAGACCCATGATCCTACCAACAAAGCATGTGTACCTACTTCAACATCATGCAAATAACTGGCACAGCCTAGCAGGACCCACCCTGGACTTCCTCATCCCTGGATATTGATCCACCCTTCAAATCTCAAAGAAGACCCTTCCCCTTTTGGATTTCATCTTCTTTCCATGTCACCTCATCTATTCCTCCATACCTGCTGAACCTGCTTTTCACCCACAATAGGACATCTAATCACTCAACCTCTCCCATTTCATTAATTCCTTATTGCCCTACCCACTCCATACTCTTTGATCAGTCACTTTTAATACTGACTTCACTATTCTAGGCTACCATGACTTTTTGCCATTCTAATCTTCAATTCAGGATTGGTCCTCCTTCTCTTTAACCTCTATACATTATTAAACAAAATAATCACCACTCTTAAAACCTAGTGTGTTTTATCATTTCCATCAACTTTATTTCACTTCAACTCCTTTCCTGATATAGGGAAGCAGTCTCTATAACAAAGAATAAAAAAGAAAAAATTTAATCAGTACATCAATTCCAAGAAGATTTTCACCATATGGCAACCATAAATTCACACCTCTTAAAAAAAAAGACAGTGGGATCATTTCCTCTCTAGCAAAATTCTCTCCATTTGGTTTCTGTTTCATTACATTATCTGGTTCTCCTATCTAATCCTCTTTTTTTATTTCACTTTTTTCTGTCCCTTAATTTTACAGTATTCTCCAAGCCTCAGACTTCAACTATTATCTCTTTACTTCTAGATCAACACATTCTCTGTCTTTTACCTATTGAACAGTGATCTCATCCTGGAGCAATTTCTTATCATAAGGCCCACAGTACTGAATGGTGATTCCCTAGTCTGGACCACCATTTTGTGAGAGGTCCCAGCCATTCTCTCCTGGCTCCATCCATTCCCTATACTTCTCTTCCACTCTCCATCCATCTTGCAGCCAATTGAATGAACTTTCTCCCTCCCTCTACTTCTACTTTTCAGCATTTATGTGTTGTCTTTGCTGTCTTACTTGCTCATATTTGTACCCCCAGCACTTACCACAGTTTCTGATTTATAAGAATGTTTTAGTTGTATATTTATATTTACATTCTCTTCCTTTACCATGGCTCTAACACCTCAGATGGTGCCTAGATATCATAGAGGCTTAGTATATATTCCCTAAGTGAAAGAATGTAAATCCACACACATACATACACATATGTGTATACATGAATATCTATATGATTTTTAAAAATCCAGACTGTGGTTTCATTAGTGTGTGAAAATCCTAGAATGAAAAACTCCTTCCATCAATACAAGTCACTAACTCATGCATAATATTTTAGAAATTTATGGGGTGCTGAAAGAAACACTGATTTGGCCATGGCAGTTACAATATACCAGAGGCAAGATTTAAACCCAGATCTTCTTGACTGCCAAGCAGTCTTCTCTCCACTGGTTCATAATGCTTCTCATGTCTGCATATGTGTTCGTGCATATGGGTACTAATGTGTCTGTAAGTGTATCTTCAAAGGCAGCAGGGGGCCTATTAAAATCACATCCTTACTACCATGTTCAATCTAATCAATTAGCTGCCATGAACATGTTTATTATCCTTTTATTAGTCAAGAACAAAGACTGAGGTGAACATGGATGCGTTATTTCTCTGAGCATTAGTTTCCTTGTGAAAAAACATAGGAGCTAGATTTAATGATTTACAAGACTGCTTCTAGTTCTAACATTTTTAAAGAGTCCATTATTAGCTTTACTCAGAGAATGTTAAAGGACTTTCAGGTTATCTAATCCAAATACCTGGAAACTGAGGCCAAAAGGAGTGAAGCAAGCAGGCAAGCATTCATTATCAATATTTTAACAAGGAAAATGGCATTTACAGATACAGTATGGTATATAACAGCAAATACATATTAACCTCAGAGGGAAAGGCACAAACAATTGTGAGCACTAGAAAAAGAACTCATGCAAAAGATAACATTTGAATTAAGTATTGAAGGAAACTAGGGAGTCTAAAAGACAGAGGTCATGAAAAATATTTCAGGATGTGCAATGACTTAGCTCAGGGTCATACAGTAGAATTGCTCAGAAAGTATTTATTAAGATCTGGGAAGATAAAGATAAAAAATGAAACATTTTCTGCCACCAAAGCATTTATTAATTGTTTAATAAATTGGGGGGGGGGATTTGACTAAAGTTTCCATTGTTGCTAGTATTGCATTGACCACTGAGTAAATCAAACTAATGTTACTTTCAGATAACCACTAAATTCATTACTTTCCATTCATTTCTTAAGGTAAAACCATCGTTTGAGGAAAAGATAAATAAAAAATGTAACACCTTTGAAGCTGTAAGTTACAAAACTCAAGTGGTTGCTGGGACCATGTATTACATAAAGGTCAGTGTTCAACAAATCATTTAACTCTAACATGCACTACTTAATTGTTGTTGAGAGTTTTTTCTATTTGAATATATATATATATATATATATATACATACATATATATATATATATATATATATATACATACATATATATATATATATGGAAAGTTTTGGGATAGGTTTACCAATTCCCATTTGAGTAACTGGAGTAAATGATGTCTATCTCAGGGGAAATATAATGATGTCATGGAAACCAAGATAAAGTGAAGAAGACAGAAAGGAGGAAGAGTCTTGGGAAGAGATTTATGTCAACATGGGGAGAAGAGGAGAATTAACCTGATAGGTTTTACACTAATATTGAACCTGAGATGTGGTAACCAAAGAATGAATGGTGAATTGAGGGGGAGTGAGAGAGGAAGAAAAAAAGAGAATGATGAAGACTCTCACTAGCCCATCACTTTGAATAGATAGGCAACAGGAGAGAAATAAGGCCAAGACAAGATTCACAGAAATGAATTTCCATCAGGGAAAGCTCTCTCGTGTTTAAGACTGTGACTCTGAGAATTTGCATACATACTTAACATACTCATGATTATTCCTTTGGGAAATTCCATTTGATTTTATGATTCCTCTAATAAAATGTTAGCCCATAAGATTGTGATTTGCATGCTTGCAGGTAGAGAGTAAGTCTCGGGTATTGATACTTTGTCTCAGGTTTTCCTGCATGTAAAATATAAGATAAAAGTGAGAAAATTCCCAAAGTACAGAGTCTTTCATGGTATGATAGTCTCCAAAACAAGGTTTCTAAGTTTATGTCCTGAATCCAACAACTAGATTATGTGTTGGAGAGTAAGTATTCTGTCTTAGTCTTATATCAGAGCCCCAAAAATGTGAGAATCAGGTCACCATGAACCCTAAGCAATTTCATTGGTGCCCAGGACTTCAAATATCACCTTATCAAAAATTACTGATGTACTTTTTACTTTTTCCAAATCCTATACACACACACACACACACACACACACACACACACACACACACACACACACATATATATGTATATATATATATATACATATATATATATATATGGGGCATTTTATCTGAATTCATGATGGACGTTTATTATCATAGTAAATTCTGTCTGTGAACCCTCTCTACTAGCACAAATGTAAACTCATCTATTGATTTTGTTGAGTACTCAGAGGAGTTTCTTGGGGCCTCAGCTGGTTAAGTGACTTACCTTGGATCATACAACTGGTAAATTTAAGAGGCTATGAACCCTCTCCAGATACAAACCCAGAACTCTCTATACTACAGCATAATTTAAAGAGCAATTTATGACCATAGAGAACCTCAATAGAATCAGCAGTGGACAGACACACAACTGGGAACAACTTGGTCACTTTGAGGATTGTGGTTAGAGATACCTAGGAAATATAGATAGGATGGATCCAAGTATTTCTATATTTAAGGTACAGCAGTAAAACTATGTAAGTTGAGTTAAAGAGGCTATATTAAGGTGCTATAAAGGACATATCAGCCAGGTAGGACATCTGCTGCAGCAAAGGAAGAACTGAAGGTTCAGCTATGTGCTGCTAAGACCTTCATAAATATTCTCCCATTTTGATCCTTACAAATGAGATAAGAGACATTTCCCCCTTGAGAGATTAAGTGACTTACTAGCACAGATTGGAACCGAAATATTGATTTTGGTGTTGGTCCTAGGGAGTTATTTGGGGACTATAGTGGTTATGTGACTTACTTGCCAATCCAAACCACTAACTAGTCTTAGCCTTTATTTTGGTTTCAATTACTCTCTTTTTTCTAAATATTAGTTTTTGGTGCTAAGGGATGGGAAATAAAATACAACAGATCAGTAAGAAAATAGGGCTATCTATCCATCAAGGAACTAAACTTTGGAAGGAAGGCAAAAGATATGCAAAGGCCACAATGCTTGGGTTAAAATAAAGAAGGGGGTATATATTTTTTGCATGGCAAATGATTTTTTCTATACATTTCAGAAAATAAAACCCTTAAAATAAATTAATCTTTAGGACAGTGACACAGTTCAAATTCAAAACAGCAGTTGATTCTGTTATTAAAAATTGTTTAGATATTCAAAAGTCCAAGTCCTTAACAACTGGAGTCAGCTGTGAACAAGCCTGGATTTGGGATGTGATGCAGAAGTATTTATTAAAGAACTACTCTTTGCCAAGGCACCAGGTTAAATTCTTTGTAAATGTTATGTTATTTAATCCTCACAATCAACCTTGGGGATTAAGGAAATCAGGTGAGGAAACTGAGGCAGACAGGAAATGTCCTATCTCCAAGCCCATCATTCTATCCACTGCATCTTATAAGTAGCTTATAAACACTGGATAAGTGACTAACCCACTGCACCTTTCCACAAAATGAATAGATTGGACAAAAGACTCTTCCAGCTTTCTATATGAGATCTTACAAACTAAATTGTACTGGTGCCTATCTGTATATTACTGTAGTTCTTTAGACTTTTGTGAATCTCAAGTCCTTTAGCTTTTAAAACTAAAACTAAGTGATCTCTCTGTTACTTCCTGCTAGAATAATTTTTCAGAGCATGAACACACTCATTAATAGGTTAGAATAAAAATAAAACCTTCACATTAGAGGTTATCTAGTCAAAACTCATACCTAAAACAGAAATGGTATACAATGACTCTTGAGAAGTTAAGAGGTGGTGGGAATCCATGTGACTAATTGCCTACTTCTCTTTATTTGCAGGTATTTATGGGACATGATCAATATGCACATTTGGAAATAATAGAACCACTTCAAGCAAATGAGTCACGAAAGCTGTTGAACTTCCACACTGGAAAAACTAAGGATGATGAACTGAATTAATTGTAGAAGCATAATCCAGAATGCTTTTGATGCTTTCTTGAATATTCTGTATCAATAAGCCCAATTAAAATTAAACATGAATCTTCTAAGAGTTGATTTTTTTACTTGGATTACATATTGATTAATTTTAGTCAATCTTGCCTCTTTTACTCCTCTATGCATTATTATAAGGTAAGGTTCACTGGATAGAGAAAATGGGAAAAGATATGTTCAGAAATAGAGTGATATAAAAACAAAAGATATCAATTAAAAATTTTTAATCAATTCTGAAATTATTTGCTTTAAATCATTTTACATCTCAGCTCATCCTATAGCAGATACTGACTTTCAAATAGTCAAGGAACCTTAGGTTAACCCTAAAGAATTGCAAAGTGAATTTGTGTGGCACCCTTTCTGTACTCCTTTCCCAACTTGCAATATGGTTTGGGTTCCCAGATTTTAAAGGCTGCTGTCCCAGGTGTTTGGAGCAACCCTATGGAGCTGCATCCCTAACATTATATCTCCAGTACCCATTAACCATCATTCAGCAGAAACAATTAGCAAAGACATTTACTCAGATGGCATAGCAAGAATATTAGTTGCCAGATATTTCCCCTTCCCCCCCCCCCAACACATATCCTGCCATAAATAATCTGGGTTTTGCTCTCCTACAAATACAGTGATAATGGGAAAAGTGAACTCAAAATTAGAGTGGTAGTGAGGAAGGTATATGTGTACAATGCATATGCAGCAAAACCAACCCATGACTCCTGGTGCTATATGATCTAGAAATTGCTTTTCTCTGGATGCATGGCTCAGCTGGATATCCAGGGTCTATTTTCTGTAGACTGACTCTCTTCTCTGTTTCCAAGTCTCATGCTCCTAGAAGCTACTTCTACTGTAGAAGCCTCATGGCTGTTTTCTTATATCTACATCTATTTAAGGCAGACCAAAATTATTGAGGTTGAAATGATAGCTATTCTCTGCTGCCTGTACTAAGTAGTATTTACCACCTAGATGATTTTTATGATTTTCTCATCATAAAAAGTTGCATATCCCTGCCTTTTTAGGAATTGTTTTAAATGGCTTGTGAATACTTAGTCCAGAATGATTAAAATGGTTTTTTATTCATAAAAAGGCACACCTCTCTCAGGGGGAGAAAGGCCCCCCAAAACCTAAAATGCAAGATGTTATATGCACTTTTCAAGGCTTTATTCCTGTCCCTTTGAGCCAATCATGATGTGGGGTCACAAATCTGATTAATATATGCACCCCCATACTTTTTTCCCCACCCTGCTCATTATACTAATGTCCTGGGCAAAAGACAATAGCACAGACTCCCAATCAACCCATTCAAAGTTATGTAACCTTTTTCTTTGTCTTAACTCTCTCCTTCCAGAAAACAGGTTGGCATCTCTTGAGTTGTCACAAAAGAACAGACATTCTGGCTTTTGTAACATATCCTCACAGACATCTGTGAGATGCTGGTTATACCCTTTCTCAAATTTGTGAAAGTAAAGAATCTCTTTTGAGGTTGTTCCTTATTGAAACATGGTCTTTCCCCCAGTACTTGCCACAGTTATTTCTCTGTATAGTTGGTGCATAAAGATTGTTAATAGAAAAACTTCCTCACCTGTTTGTAACCCCGAATCTGAGAGAGCTAATAGTTTTTTTGTCTTGTAGCTCCTAAATTAGTGAATCAAGAAAAAATGGAAAAGATGGTGGGGTTTTTTCTTATTTACTTATCACTAAGAGATATTTTGAACACTTAAAATATCCTTTATAACACCACTACCCAAACACGGCTCAAGAATACTTAGTCTAGAGTGATTAAAATGGTTTTTATTAAAATATCTTAACAAAATGGCAAACCTCTCTCATGGTGGGGGGGGGGGGAATGAATCCCAACATACAAGTTCCTTTATACACTTTGAAAGGCTTTGTTCCTGCCCCTTCAAGCCACCCACAGGCTGGGGTCATAAATCTAATTGATACATTTGTTCCTATATATTTCCCCACCCTACTCATTATACTAATGAGCAAGAACAGCTCCATCTCTTTGAGCATGTGCAAAGGAAAAGGTCAAGACTAGGTTATTCTAATCTAGTTTGTCATCTTTCTAATGGGATTAGGAGAACTCTCCCAGTTTTGTGATTGACTGGGGCCATTTCCCCTTTGTAATAGATTTCAAATGGGCCTCCCTCAGCACCCTGTGAAGACCAACAAAACCCTTCATTCCTTAAAACTCCCCCCTTTTCCTTTAAATACTTACTTGGTCTTCACACTTCACCAGCACTGTCTTCCTCAAATTAATTCATAATCCTCATCTTCAATGGCACTGCTGACTTTTTCTATCAATATTTTTACCTCTTAATTATTAGAGCCATACACTAGTCCTAATTTGCTGATAGAATTTTGTACTATTTTGAGCTATATTAACTAGATCATACATGAGGAGACATACACATGGCTAATAGGATTAGCCCACTTAGAGCCAATAGTAAAATACCCAAGTACTATTGCTTCCACCATGAGACCAGTCAAGCCCATTCATCCAAAAGGTTACTAAATGGGCTTGTCTAGGTTTGAATTGGAACATGTACCAACTATCTGATATCCCTGGTTATCTCCTTTAGAAAGCAATTTGAGGGCGGTTAGGTGGCATAGTGGATAAAGCACTGGCCTTGGAATCAGGAGTACCTGGGTTCAAATCTGGTCTCAGACACTTAATGATTACCTATCTGTGTGGCCTTGGGCAAGCCACTTAACCTCATTTGCCTTGCAAAAACCTAAAAACAAAAACAAAAAAAAAAGAAAGCAATTTGATAAATTCAGTTAACCACAGACTCCTCCTTCTGCCAAAATGCACTCTAATATCAATCTGTGTTGAATAATCGAGTCTTTTGTTAGCAAGGCTTGATCAGCCAGTAAGTCCAAGGCCTCAGCTGTGTGATTGGTAATTTTTCCACTACAGCTTGTAGTCTTATTACTCTATTCAGGATATATACTGGGGTTCCATAGCACCAACTCCCATCCTGTGCCCAGCTAGTAGCACCTTAAGTGTACATAACAATTCCCTGACCAATTCTTTGTACAAACAGGTGTAGGCAGTAGTCTTACAAATCCAATAATGTCCCTCTAGTGCTAGTTGGTCTTCCAGAAATATGTTTCCAACAAATGGATAATACTGTTCCTCTTCTTTACTTCCCTCTTAAATAGGCCATATAATCATCATGATAATAGGTACATTTCCAAAGTTGCTGTACCTCCTTCCACTGCAAGTTTTTATTAAAAATGTCTTTAGAAAGGTCTTCCTGGCTCCAAAACTAATCAAACTAAATTCCCCATTTTGAGCCACAAGATCAGCCCCAAGAATAGCTAGTGATTTTACTTAAATTATTTTTCTTGCAAATGGCCATTTCTGCTCTTTCCTTGCAAGTCAATACTAACTCATAAAAGTTTCCCTTAACAAATGCCCCACTTTGCACATCTTTACTAGAGATCCAGGTACCATCATTATTCTTACATGAGTCTGAGGCCACCTATCTCTGAGTTGTACAGTCCTGGATATATGTGCCCTGCTCCTGGACATGGCCAGACATTTGCTACTCCCCAGGCAAATATCCTGGCCAGACAGTTATAAACAATGGTCACCCTGAACTGACCCAGTCATATGCCACCAGAGTCTCTCTCTCCTCTGTATCAGAATCCAGTGCTACAGTGCACCTCTGATAGGGACTGAGAATCTAGGCTAGACCCAAGGGTACCATCACCCAAGGACAATTCTCAAACTGCTGTGAACTATCAAAAGTCCAACAGTTAACCACACCAAAAGATGGGGCATTTACTTCTGCCAGCTAGACTCTCCTCTCACCTTTACTAACACCCCGTTGTCTAAATTAGAGATAGGACTCACTCCCTAGATAGGATATACAGATTCATGTAGATATAATAATGTCACCCAGTAATCTCCCTCTTTCTCTCGCAATGGAGAACATTTCACCCTGCCTCGCCTCCTCCTTTCCATAGGGAGAATGGCATAAATAGGGGTGTCACATTTACAGAGTCAAGGGGGAGTTACAGATAAACAATGTGCCCATAGGTGAAAGATGGTGGAGATGAACAGGTCCAGTATCTCTCCTCTCTTCTCCTTCTCTTCTCTTCTCCCTTGGGGGCATCCAGTGTCTTTCAGCAACTTCTGAATCTGTTCCAAAAAGTCCTCTCCAGCTCAGGTGACTAGTTGAGACCTTGTCTTCTGGTAGACAAACTGTTTAACATCTTATTCAGATCAAAACACATGCTTCCATCGCAAAACAATGAGATTCTGGAGCTTATTACAATTTACATTTTTCCTTATTGCTATATTGACCCACATACTTAACTTTAAACACAAACATCCATTAGTTTGTACTATACAAGCAAACTCCCAGTGACACATTGACTCAAGCTTGTAACACATATATTCACCAAATCTTTGTTCTAAGAGTACCCAGCATCTGGTATAAAATAAAACAATGTTAACCTTTGCTCTCATTACAGTAATGACTCAAACATCCTTAACCAAAATTAATTTTTTCCCAATATTCCCATATTTTCCTTTTCCTGGTATACTTATCTAACTCACACTCCTTTCCTTAAACTAGAACTTGAAACTGTAATTATCCTATGAATTTCTCATTCTTCTTACCTAAATATAACCTCCCCCTAACAAAAAAACTCAGGAAACTTACTTCCCACTTTAACATGCAGCTGATAGCAGGTGTCAGAGCCAGACACCTAACCCATCTCTGGCTATTTGATCCAATTTGCCTCTTTTTTGGTTTGCTTGGTAACTAACTATAAAGATCCAGGACATTAAAGGAAAATTCCTTTATAGATAACAGTACTGAATGTCAGTGTCCAGGCAGGTCATGTTGGTAAGTCAAATATCTTAGGCCAGTTTTATTCATCCAGGTGAGACATTATCCAAATGTCATTTTGGGGAAATTAAGTCAAAGGGATCCAACCCCAGCCGTACTGAGAAGCCGCCCCTTTGCCTGCACAACCCTGTCACCTAACATCTTTAGCTCATTGGCTTCCTTGGCTTCAAGAACATGACGTTTATCCAGTTGCATTTCCTTTTGTTGACCATCCTGGTATCTGACATAAGAGAAAACTGATTAAAAGTCCTATGAGTGATCTAAAATAGTTGTTTTACATAGTTAGAAGTTCAACTAGTTAGAACTTCCAGTGAATATAATTCACTAAATTCCAATTATAATCTTTATGGAATCCCAATTAATGAAACCCCTACCTAAAACTCTGTGTATCCTTCTTGGGTCTTTGCTAAAACCAGGTATTCTAACTATGTCTGGCCCTACAGATCTCATCTCTTACCAGAGACATCCCTTTGTCTGAATTCATATCTACTCAATCTGTATATAAAGATGGTAGATCAGATTCCCATAGCCTAGAGAAACCACCTTCTAGCCTGTTGTATCTTACAACAAATAAATGCCTCCTTTGTCCAGGAGATTGCACAGAGAAATCTCAAATTATCTTGTCTTTATCTTTCCCATGTTACATAATGCTTTTACTTCAAAGCAAACAGCCACCACTTTGGAATATATATATATATATTATATATATATATATATATATATATATATATATATATATATATATATATATATATATATATATATATACAAATCCAAAATATTCCCAATTCACATACATAGCTGGAAACTTCTATAAATCAACTTATTTACCTACTAGCCATCTTCAACATACAAATAGTTATTCCTGGCATTGGAATTGGAGTTAATTGACTTGCCCAAAATCGCAGAGCTAAGCAATCACTCAGTAGCTGAGACCAAATCTGAACTCAGGTTTCCTGACTCCAGGGCCTAGTGCTCTATCCTCTGCACCACCTAGCTGCCCCCTAACATACAAATTGCTTTTCAGAATTCTTTAAAACCATTAAAACATCTTTGGTAGCTTGAAATTTCCAATATGCGTTATTAATTTCATTAGAACAGCAAAAGAGTAACACACAAATTAGTAGATTGTACAAAGCAATCCTTCCATCATTACATTACTCATGAACCCACAGACGTATCCCAGAATGCATCTTACTTTTAACCATTTTCCTTACTGCCTTTCAAAGCAATCACAGGCTTTGATCCCAGTCTTTGACAATACAGTATTTGAATAACATATTCACACTAAATTACTAAATATTGCATATAGAATCTCTTTGCAGCTACAAAAGAATATCACATAACTGATAGATACATCTTATTCATCAATAAGTTACTTTACAGCATCAGGCACAGCCCTACATATCAGCTGTCTGCAGTTACCACGAAGTCCACTTTGTTGACTTCTTTAAAATTTAGTATACATTGTTAATATACATTAGTCATGATATTCTTATTTAAACAACTTATTTCCCTTAGAACAAGAGCAAATGATCTTTACACTTTTGTCTCTTCATCCAGATTCTCATAATCCAGTTTCATACATATGACACATGTAAACCCCCAATGCAATTACAACTAAACTTCCCAAGTTTAGTTTGATAAAAACTTCAGAATATCTTATACAGAGAATACAGCACTCACATTCCAAAAGCTCTATCCAAAATAAAAATACAATGGTTAGCATTATTAAGCTTAACATTAAAACCAATTAGAGCTTTCCCCCCAAAAGAAATCAGTAATCATTCCTGATAACCTAGGTATTTCTCATCTTAGTAAAACAAAACCACTTTTCTTTAACTCAAAGGTCAAACCACTTAACTCCTTGCAAAAGTTACGATAGTCATAAAATAGTTTAATCCCAAACTAATTTAACAATCCAACTTATTTAATTCTTCCCATTCTGTACAAATTTCGGCAGAATGTTACAAAACTAAAAACTCTCAGTGTGCTACCCAAAACTCTAGTAGAGAAACCTTAAAAACAATGTCATCACTCAGGCCAAGTAGACAGAACAGGTATTCATTAAATGTGATTTCCTTTCAATAAAGGAGTCTCTTAAACCCTGGATCAAATATGTATATTTTCCTAATCACATATTCCACCTGTGGAGGGGTCTCTTTCCCTTTAAGTCTTAAGCACTTGAAGTCTCCTGTCTATACCCCTGTGTGGGATGAGATTACCCACTTAAATAAAAATAAAACTCAGAGATTTCTCAAGGTATGAAGAAAAAAGTTTATTCAATTCTCGAAAATTGGACCCCTTGCTCCACCTTAAACAGAGAGAGAGAGAGAGAGAGAGAGAGAGAGAGAGAGAGAGAGAGAGAGAGAGAGAAAGGGGTGCAAGAGCAGGAAATCCAAAATCTATATATCCTAAAGCAACTCCACCACCATCACTCCCCCACTGATCTATCCTCATTAGTGAGGAATATGGTCTTTACAATCTATACCGGTAAATTCCTCTAAAGAAAAAGCCTATAATTCAGAGACAGTTTCTCCCCCTCCAGGACAAGGAATGTAGAACCATCTGGACTTATCTGGACTTCAGTCCAGATAAGACAGGGTCAGTTTACTCTTTACATTCTAGTCAAGGTAACATTAAATTGCTTGTCAGGGGAGGAGGAGCAGAAGGGACCTAACACACATCTTAACTATTTCTAATCTATAATATCCTACTGAAAAAATCTCAGACTTTATCCCATTCAATCCCTCCTCTTTATTTTAATGAGATTTCTTCAAATTTCTGTAATATAGACTCATATCACTGGTCCATCTGATCATCATCCTCATTTTCCATGCAAGTCCACATTAACTCATAGTCATTGTTTACCTTAACAAGTCCCCTTTTTGTGCATCTTTACAAGGGGTCCAAATACCATCATTAATCTCACATGAGTCTGAGCCCACCTTTCTCTAAATTGTATAGTCCAGAATATATGTACCCTGAATCTGGACGTGTCTAGATATTTGCTGCTCCCCAGGCAAATATCCTGGAAGTCAGTTATCAACATTAGTCACCCTGAACTGACTTAGCCATATGCCACTGATGTTTCTCTCCTCTGGCTCAGAATTGGTTTTCTAAGTGAATTCTTTCATGGTTGCTCAGCCCCTTAAAGCCTTTAGCAGGCCATATTTTCCAGAGTCAGGGGGAAATACAGATAAACAATGTACACATAGGCGAGAAATGGTGCCAATGAACTGGTCCAATGTCTCTCCTCTCCTCTCCTCTCTTCTCTTCTCTTCTCTCTTAGAGACATTTGATGTCCTTTTGCATCTTCTGGATCTGTTCCAAAAAGTCCTCTCCAGCTCAGGTGACTGGTTGAGACTTCGTCTTCTTGCAAAGAAACTGCTTAACATTTTACTCTGATCAAAACACATGTTTTCATCACAAGACAATGAGATTTTTGAGATTATTGCAATTTACATTTTGCCTTATTGCCATACTGATGCACATACTTCACTTTAACTCAATAAACCTTCATGAATGTTTTACTATATGAGCAAACTCCCAATGAGAATTATCATACTGTCTTAAGCTTGTAACACACATTCTACAATCATCTTAGTTCAGAGTACCCAGCATATGGTTTAAAAATAAAACAATCTTAGCCTTTGCTTCTTATTACAATAATGGCTAAAACATCCTTAACCAAAATAAAATTTTTCAAAATATTCCCAAATATATGATTGATTTTCTTTTTTCTTGATATACTTATCTGACTCATATACCTTGTCTTAATTTAGGCCTTAAAACTGTAATTATCTGAAAAATTTCCCTTTCTTTTTCCCTAAATATCCTTCTAAAGAAAATTAAAGAAACTTAATTCCTATCTTAACATGTAGCTGTTAGCAAGTATCAGAGCCACACATCTAACACACCTAATCTATCTCTGGCTATTGTATCCAATTCACCTAAAACTTCTTTTTCTATTTTGCTTAGTAGCCATAAAGATCCAGGACATCAAAGGGAAATTCCCTTATAAGCACTGAATATCAGTGTCCAGGCAGAGGTCATGTGGGTAGTCAAATGTTTTAGGCTCAATTTATTGTTCCAGGTGAGACATAATCCAAATGTTACTTCAGGGAAGTCAAGTCAAAAGGTTCCAACCTCAGCCATACTGAGAAGCTGCCCCTTCGCCTGCCCATCCCAGCCACCTGACATCTTGACTTCCTTGGTTCCAAGAACATGACATTTACCAAGTAGCATTTCCATTTTTCTGACCCTCCTGGTATCTGATATAAAAAGAAAATTGATTAAAAGTCCTGTGATTTAAAATAGTTGTTTTACCTAATTAGATCTCCAAATGAACCCACTTCACAATTTAGATTGGGGTGGTGGTGGCTCACAATCAATCAGCTCCCTTCCTTACACATATATCACATATATCTACTCTGAGTGTCTGTGTCATCAGAATACATTAAATAGGGTTACTTTCTAAACATTCAAAAAGCAGTCAAGTTCTCCCACCATCTGGAGTATTCCTTGAGAGTTTTTAGCTGTAAAGACAGGGCCAATGTCTGACCTGATTCCTAGCAGAAGGTCAAATGGGGAGGGGCTCATTTAGAATTGTTTTAAACTACTTCCAAGGCTGTTTCATTAGCTTCTACCCATTCTGAAAATGTGGCAACAAAACCCCAGAGATACTCAAAACCTGCTGCAGGCGTTTTTACTGTCTCTCTTTCTACTGTTTTTGGGATAACAATTTTTCTGCCAATTTTCCACCATCCTCTTGCTGCCTTCTTCTCCCCTTTCTATTCAGTGAAGGAATATTCCAAGGGGGAACAAACGGGACCTGGTGACAGGGGTGGGGGATGTAGTTTGGGAATTCAGGGTCTGAGGTCTCTAAATTTAACAAAACTATAATATGTGTAACACATTAAGAAATAGATTTCACAAAATAATATTTCCATTGTTACATTTATACCTGGACCTATAGATCTAGAGCAAGGTCCAACACATCATTTAAAATTTCAGGGAACCCAGAGAGTTATGACCTTTGATAATTTCCCTCATTAACTATCATTAATTCCAGCTTTGACATTGTTACAGTAAAATAGTTTACATTTCCAAAAGCAGATCATATGTTTCAACATCTTACTAATTGATAAGTCATCTAATTAGGGTTACATAATTTTTAATTTTCTAATCATTTTCCAAAGCCCCTCACATTTATTCAACATCATTGAAAAGGGTATCTTGCAGTTAAGATATATTGTAAACATTAAATTCTTAACCTACATGAAACTTGCTGACATCTCATTCTCTTAAAGCAACATAAAACAAGTTCTCTTAAAGTTAACCTTTTAATTAAGTATTTTTTACATACAAACCTCTTCTGAATTTTTGCTTTATAACTTATTTTATCTCTTCTTCCAAATACACTTCTATTTTCAAAGAAAATAAGATCCTCTATCAATGTTAGTTTTACATAATAATTACAAAAGCCCAATGTACACTTATTACCCAAGACAGTGTTACAGTTATATATATAATTTCCTCTTTTGAACAGATAACAAATAAGCTACATTGATCTCACATATCAGTATTCCCTTTCATAAACAAAAGGTGAAAAAACAAAGTGTTTCACAAATTTTCTGGGCCAAAAAGACTTTGAGAATTATAACCCATTGGCAAGTTTTTCTCTAGTTTGTTTGTTTTTTTTCCTCATAACAAATCTTTACAAATGTGATAGATGAAACTTCAATTCATTCATAATTTGTTATTACAAAACAATTATTAAGTTTTCAAAAGTATAGCTTAAATTGTTCTTATACAAAGTTTACTAATTGTACACAGCATATTTCAATTACATGTATGTTTTCTTTACTCCTTAAAACTTTAAAATACTAAGAATTCTTAAGACCAATTGTTGCCAAAAAAATCCCTTCTTATAACTACAAGATTTTCTTTATACTTCTCTTAAATTCCAAAAGTCATATTCAAACTAGCTTTAAATCACTTTCTTTTCAAAGCCTAAAAAGTTTGAAAATTCTGCTTATCTTTATTAGTGCAATTCTAACTTCTTAATGCTCTCACTTATAAAAGTTTTCTATCCTCACTGACCAACATTTCTTAATATTAGAACATTCTATGTTCTGAGTATTAGAGATTCCCCAGAATTTGAGATATCTAAGTAATATGTACTAATTCCTTACCTTTACTGTTTATCATTACTCACTCACTCTAGATTTTCCCCAAAGACATGAACTACATCACAGTCAGTGTAAAATATTACCTTCCCCTTGTTTAGTTATTCTAAAGCTTAAGAACACATAATTCACAAGTCTGTCCTGACTCCCATGACACTGGAGAAGCCATAAAACATCAGAATCCAAACTCAAACATTTTTTTACAAACCCCTTAATTCAATTTGCATGTATCTTTAGAATAGCACATTATAAAATCAATAATAACATAATAAGATTAACATTTACCTAGCAATTGCTTTCATATCAAACTTTTCACTGTAATAGAGTTTATTACTTTTCCAATCAATTCATTGCCAAACATTGCAAAAAGCAGCAATTTAAGGCAATTTTTAAATCACCCCAACCTCATATAAACACATATCTCCCTATAGACTTTTAGTTCTATAATTTATTCTTTTCTTACAATGATTTGTAAACCATTTTCCAAAGTTCCCAAAATTCATCTTTTGTATACAAAGTCAATGCTGCTCAAACCTCTGTCTACATGCTTTTACAAATTTCCATACTTAAAAAATGGTTCCAAAAAAAATCCCAATTGTCTCTATGTCTGGATTTTCTTTCCAGTACTTTTGGAACCTCTTACACTAAACAACTCACATTTTCCCTCAATATACTGTTCTACCATTCATTTTAATTAGTTCTTCTTGACTTTAATTCATACTATTCTGACTAGAATCACATAAATTATACAGCTATATAAATCAAAGATATGATTCAACTTTTCACAATACGTTTTCCATCCAAGGTTTTAATATTTAGCATTTCTTGATTACAACTGCTAAAATCCTGGAGAAGGCAAACAATCATTCAAAAATCCCTTCACCTAATTAGAATATTCCCTGCCTCCCTTCTTCAAATAGAGTAAACTGAATAACTTTAATAGAGACTGTCCTAGATTCTTTGGGGGGGGTTGATCTTCTATTCTTCAAATTTTACATGTCCCACAATTTTCTGTAATAACTAACAATATCTGAATCTATACTGATAAACTCCTGAAGTTCTAAAGATGTGATATCATTCTGGAAAAAGATTAATTATTTAGTTTCCCCTATATAAGCATATCTTGGTAACTACATTATATGCTTTAGGATTAACTTGACTCTTTTGTCATTCTGAATTTTGTTTTCCCATGACTCTTTCAAAGTAAAATAACATTTCTTTCTATGATTTCTTTGTTTACATATTTGTTAATGCTCTCACTGTCTCTTTCCTGTTTCTTTAACTTCCAAATAAGGTCCCTTTTAACACTTACTTTACTAATTCTTCCTGAAGTAACTCTCTCTCCTGAAAGGGGGAGGGAGAGGGAGACACTCTGGCAGCACAGAATCAAGGAGAAATGGGAAGAGAAGGGAACATAAACAAGGAATGTGGGGGCCCTTCTCATAATAGTAAAATAACAGGGTGAGTTGTTTGGCCTCAGTCAATTTAACACCAAAATTCATTCCTTTTTTTTTTTTTTTTTTGCAAGGCAAATGGGGTTAAGTGGCTTGCCCAAGGTCACACTGCTAGGTGATTATTAAGTGTCTGAGACGTTATTTGAACCCAGGTACTCCTGACTCCAGGGCCAGTGCTTTATCCACTGCACCACCTAGCCACCCCTTGTACCACCTAGCCACCCCTATTCCATTCCTTTTTAAAGTTAAAATTTTAAAAAAAAATGCTCCTTGGAAGTGCTCAAGAGACAATGCAGGAGTGAGGAGGGAAGGATCTGATTACCCATTGTAACACAGGCAGAAAGCAGGCTCAAGGGGAGAGCCAGTGAGGGCATTAGATGAATACTGCCTAAAAATAAAAAAGCAGAAATTTAAATGAGACAACCCAAGGAAATTTTTAGGGAAACTTGCTGACTTCCCATTTTCCCCCCTTTTAACAAATCAATGAAGGAACCAAACACACAAATAAATAGACAATCTAAACACATAAAGACAGACAAGGCACAAGCACAGATCACATAAATGCAACAGAATTTTCTAAACTGACAATTTCAACACATATCAACAAACACAGGCCAATAGCAAAGTCCTGATGTCTCAGGAATTCCGTGAGGTGAGATTTTAGTGTCTTGCCCCACAATCTCTCCCTCCCAAAGGCAAACCACATGTGTTCCTTCTCCTATACCTTTATTTCCCTATGCAAGACAACTTAATCATTTTCTTCTTACGTTTTACTTTATATTTTAGTCATTACCTTATTTACCATGTGGAAAGGCTTGGACTGACCCCATCCCATTTAAAATATTGACAGAGACCTCTCAGGATGAATTGCCCTTAGATCCACTTCTCTTATACCAAATACAGCAGGGTCACCCCCAACCCTCAGTCATGCAAATAGTCCTGACCCCCCAGGAATCTAACAGATTCCACGATCTTACCTTGGACCCCATCCACAGAGTTATAAACTGCAGTCCCCACTGATGGACCAGGTTTTTTTTTTTTTGTTACATATTTGTTTTTCTCTTCCAAGTCTCTCCACTTTGGGTCATTTGCACAGAAGGGAAAACAATACTCCCAGAAAATGGCAAACTGCCAAATTTTGGGCAGGCAGGCCTTTTTGCCAAGTTCTGAGAAGGCAATGGTCCCCAGTGGGAATATAATCCTGTACGAGACCCCAACTGTGTGGGATGAGTTTGCTCACTTAAATAAAACTCAGAGATTTCTCAAGGTATGAAGAGAAGAGTTTTATTTAATTCTCAATAATTGGACACCTTGCTCCACCTTAAACATGGAGAGAGAGAGAAAGGGGTGCAAGAGCAGGAAATCCAAGATCTATTTATCCTAAAGCAATTCCACCAGCACCACTTGCTTCTCCCCTACTTTCTGAAACTCTTGGGCCCAACTCCCAGCAACCCCTCTTTTCAAACCCAGCTTAAGCTGGGTCCTCAGACCCAATAATGTATAAAACATACACTTACACAAGGCAGGACATACAACAAACATACACAATCACACAGCACTCACACAGCACTGGATCCAATTAGCTTCCTTCCTTCTGGCTTCCTTGGCTTCCAATTAGCAGCCACATGGTTCCCTTGCACCCCAAACCTGGAGGCCCTTTAAGATTTTGGGGAAATTCCTGGAAAGGGAACCCTAAATCCTCCTCCTTCGAAGGACTCTATCATCCTCTGGCCTCACCTTTGGGATAGCTCTGCTACATGGAAAACCTCTCAGCCAGTCCAGGGTGGTTCTGGTCATCTATGCAATCCTGGAAATCTCCCCTTTACCACAGTTCTACTCCCAGACATTTTAATCACTCTTGGCTCCAAACCCGGGCCAATCTTCCCAGGAATTTCTGAGATATTTCCCCAGCAAAGAACACCAGGAAAGTGGGCTTGAAATCAAGCCATTTACATAGCATTATTTTCTTGTGTTCTTCCTGAAAATACCAGGAAAAGAGATTTACATTACGATCTTGAGACGAGTCCCCAAATTGTTATAAATGTCTCAAGAATACTTAGTCCAGAGTGATTAAAATGGTTTTTAATTAAGATATCTTAACAAAATGGCACCCCTCTCATGGTGGGAGAGAGGGGCCAATGCCTGGTATTCTTGATTATGTTTCTGAAATATCTTCAATCAAACATTGAGGCTCATATAGGCTGTGCTTATTGTGGAGACATTTCAAACAAAAGTACTACACACTTGACCAAAATGAAAAGGCTGTTGTACAAATATGTCAGAAAGCTCTTTTCACTGTATATAACCCATCATCATTGTGTCCAGTTTTTCAAGGAGCTCATCCCTACTAGTGACACAGGTGACTCGGATATACCAACTTTTGTGATGAAGAGTATGCAGTCCAAGTTTAATAGTCGTTGTTATTCTCTAATATAAAAGAAGACCTTGATATCAGGAAAGTGATATCACTTTATTTAAGTGAGGGCCTGTTTTCATTATCCCTTGTGAGCCCAGTAGTAAGATAGTACTATATATATATATATATATATATATATATATATATATATATATATATATATATATATATATATATATATATATACACACACATATATATATATATATATACACATACACAAACAAACACACACACACACACACACACACACACACACACACATAGTAAGATCAGGACTGTTGGTGATCAAAAGGAGACCCTGACCTTTTAGAGTCAGATCTTTCCCACATCACTGAGGCTCTTTGGCTGTACAGTAGCATCAGGTGACAAACTTTCAACAGTAAGGTAAAGCTAACCTGTCACTCAATGGTCTGTTCTAAGCGTCTCTGCAACCAAGTTCACCTGTCAACCCATGACTTCAGTTTTGCAGAAGCTGCTGGGCAGGTCATGGGAATAATACAACTAGATTGCTAGTCATCAGTGTTTACGGTCAGAATTATAACAGTATCTGATCATCTTCAAATATCAGACTGTCTTAATTAATGAAAACCTTCTTGGCAAATGCTTTCACTCTTGAGTACCTTGCACCCATCTAAGAATTTCACCTTTAGCGTAATGATATAAATGCCCTACTCATCTCTCTTAATCACGACCCCAAGTGGGAAAACCAACAAAATACAATTGAGATCCCATTCTATTATTCCTAGTTGGGTATACAAGAAAATGATTAAAAAAAACATCCATGACACTGAGCAGGACAATTGTATTTTGTGACATTCAATGGGCCCTGTGAGAGCTGCTTGATGGGCAATCATTTAGGGCCATTTCTCCCTCTCTTTATCACCTAGGCTCTATGAGAAAGGCTATTTGTAAATCATAAAGTGAGCTATTACTGTGAGCTACTGCTGGCTCTGAAGCCAGAGAGAAAAGAAAAGGTACAACAGGGGAAAGATTCTCCTTTGTGACTAGCTGAATGATTGACCCTGGCATGGAATTTTTGAGCTCTCATATCTTTATGTGCTTCATTGCCTAGTAATATTTTCCCTTATTTCCTAGCCATGAGATCTGGGTAGAGAGTCACATAATCATTAAGACCTTGTATTAAATTATTAGAAATGAATGATATATTTATGAAAAAGTAACTCCATTTTAAAAGGTAGCTTTTAAAGGTTTACAAACCATAAGACATCAGATGAGCTCCATGGACATCTTCAAAAGACAAGAGATTTAGAAGACCAGCCATCTTGGATAGATATCAGATAAGGATTTCTAAAAAGAAATTGTCAAGACCATAGAATAAGAAAATGTGAATGGGTTGAGGAGCTATATCCTTGAAGAAAATGTTTACCCCAAAATATTGAAGTATTTCTCACAAGATCTTTGAGAGGGGAAAAGGTGAAAAGAGCAGAATCAAAAGAATGTTGGACACAGTAATAGCAATATTGTTCTGAAAATAACTTGAAATGACTGAGTCTTTTTGAGTTCTATAAATATTCAGAATAACTACAAAGGTCCTATGAAGGAAGTTGCTACTCACATCCAGAGAAAGAACTGATAAAGAGAAGTATGTATAATAAAACATATAGTTGTCCTTCAATTTCAAAGAAGACCATGCCAACCAAATTAATGGTAGCATGACTTACACATTATATTATTTTGAAGGGGATGTTGTGCTAAGACATCCTTCTCATTTGCCTTTACCAGAACTAAAATGAACTTAAATATTCAATAGCATAATTATAATTGTAGCTAAGGTTTTTATATGTGCATTTATATATGCATGTATATAATGCATACATGTATATATTCGTAAGACTTTTTACACCATAGTCTTATTTGAACTTGTGGTGATGGTCTGGATGCTGTAGGAGTCCTTGGCCTTGATTTTTCCTCTCATATCAGCAAGGCATCGTGGCACTACAGATTTGTTGGGCAAAGCATAAATATGACTCATGGCACAGAAGGCACCATTAACTTTCAGTAAGGTCAGGCTGTGACAGCATGGTTAATCCAAATTTGTCTCTGATGGACTAATCATCAGTGTGGTTCCTTCCACTCAGACCTTCAACTATACTCCCGCCAAACCAAAAACTTTGATTTCCTGGAAGCTCTCCTGTGAATCATGGATATAAAGGCACTGGATTGGCATTGTCTATGATTAGAATTGATCCACTTTAAGCCTCTGATTTTTGTTCTTGACTAATGAAAATCATCTTGGCAAATGCTTTTGCTTTGGTCCATCTTGTGCCTGTCCACAGGGTTGACCAGGGGAGGGGACACTCTCATTTCTGTAAAACATTCACATCTTTGTGTCTAATGGTAACTTTTTCTAGGGCAGGGTAGGGAAGGAGGGAGGAAAAAAAATTATCCAGCAGAGAAGAAAACGTAGAAGGAAGCACCAAAAAGCAGGATAACTTTGAAAATAATGTAGAGTATTTAATATAAAGTTTTACAGAATAAAAGTAAAATGTGTTACATGAAAATGTTCTTTTTTCTTATTATATTTATGTTCAAAATGAATAAAAAATTTTGAATCTATATTAAATTGACCATTATTTGGGGGAAAAGAGGGGAGAGAGAGAGAGAAATATTTGGAACTCAAAATCTAGTCAAAATTTAATGCTAAAGATTGCCTTGACATGTAATTGAGGTTAAAATAAAAGACTATTTTAAAAAGAAAACAAAGGGCAGCTAGGTGGCACAGTGGATAAAGCACTGGTCCTGGAGTCAGGAGTACATGGGTTCAAATCCGGTTTCAGACACTAAAATCATTACCTAGCCACGTAACCCCGTTTGCCTTGCAAACACCTAAAAAAAAACCCCTATTATTTATTTTTATTTTATGTTTCTTTTTTGCAAGGCAATGGGTTAAGTGGCTTGCCCAAGGCCACACAACTAGGTAATTATTAAGTATCTGAGGTCAGATTTGAACTCAGGTACTCCTCATTCCAGGGCTGGTGCTCTATATATACTGTGCCACCTAGCTTCCCCTTAAAAAAACTCTAAAAGGTAATTTCGAGTGAACAGGGTAAAATTCAAAAAAAGGATCCAGCCTGTTAAGTAATAAATAATACATTCATTACTACATTACATTAAAACATATATTAAGTAACAAAGGCTACACATTCATTAGCAAGGGATGGATTGGCATAGTGCATAGAGAGATGTCCTCCAAATCAGGAAGAGGTATATTCCTGTGACACATATTGGCTAATCACACAACATCTCAGTGTCCTTGACTTTAAGACTATAAGTTGAAGGTGCCATATTCTTAAGTACTAGGAGTGATCTCATTTGGGAGTACTCTACTGTACCACCACTACCGGCACAAAACCTTAAATAGAAACCAATCCCTATGGGCATATATTGACTCAGAAATGAACAAATTAACATTATCTAGGTTTTATTATATTTTTGTTTATATTGATGAACATTTCCCATTTACAATTTATTTGTTTCAGGCTGGAGTCTAGACTGAGACTATCATGGGTGTTATATGGCCAGGAAATGTGTACATGTTTGATATTTCTGCAAAGGTCTAGTTACCAAACCTTTCAGAGATTCCCCAAAAGTCAGATCACTCTTCCAGATCTTAGCTCAAAGATAATTTCCTACATAAAAATGTTCCTGCTTCCCCCAGCTTAGCAGTTCTCAGAATATGGTCCCTGAGTCTATTTTCATAATAATTCTAAAATGTTTTAATTTTGCATACCATAAAATTAGATAAATATACTCACACAAATAAAAGTTTTTCTGGAGATATTGAGAATGGGATGGCGAGGTAAATCATTTAAGATTGTAAAGGTATCCTGAAATGAAAAGTTTGAGAACTACTATCATGTTTGTGTCTCCCTCTGACCCCCACTTGCCTTATACCTACTTACATGTATACAGGCCATCTACCGTGAGATAATGGGAGTCCCTGAGAATGAGTACTATTTCATTTTTGTCTCTGAATTCCTAGTACCTGGCTTGGAGCAAGGAAAACTTTAATAAGTGCATAAGGTCTTAGTCCCTGGAATACAGAGAAGTTGTGCTTTATCCAAAGTCACACTGTCAGAAGCTGAATTTGAAACCAAGTGGCTTTGACTCTGAAGCCAGGATTCTATATTCTACTCCATCCTGCCTCTGAGGGGCTGATAGAAATATGAGTTCTATCATGTCCATTTTACAGGTGAACACACTAAGCTTCACGTAGATTATATGAGGAACCAAAAGTTATAAAGTGCTAAAGGCACAAAATTATTTTAAGATTCCAAGTTCAGCACTTTCCCACTACTCCATATTTTTTCCATGATTGATCTTCTACAGACTTGGCAAGACTAGGAACCAGAAGATCCACTTAAACCTGCAGGTATCTACCACTACTTTGGGAGCCTATACCTCAAAGAAAGAAGAAAAGGATGGGGCGGCTACGTGGCGTAGTGGATAAAGCACCAGCCTTGGAGTCAGGAGTGCCTGGGTTCAAATCTGGTCTCAGACACTTAATAATTACCTAGCTGTGTGGCCTTGGGCAAGTCACTTAACCCCATTTGCCTTGTAAAAACCAAAAAAAAAAAAAAAGAAGAAAAGGATGTAGATGTGTAAACATATTTATAATAAACAGAGTTTTTTCATGGTAACCCCAAACTGGAAACTAAAGGACCATCCTACTGGAGAATGGATAAGTGAATTGTGGTATTTGAATATAGTGGAATATTTTTCACTATAAGAAATGATAAAAATGATGAATTCAGAGGACACTGAGATGCCTTTTATGAACTGATACAGAGGGAATTAGAGCAATTTATACAATGATACCAAGATTAAAAGAGAAAAAAAATGGGAAAAACTTCAGAATTTTATCAACACAATACAATAATAAGCATGAGTCCAAAAGAATCAATAGGCAATATGCCTCTCACCTTCCAACAGAAGATGAACTTAAGAAGCAGAAAAAGACACATTTTCAGACAGGACCAATGTGGGAAATTGCCTTGTAAGACAACGTAGTTGTATTTTGAAAGATTTCCCATTCTTTTTTTTTAAATTTGCTGAATGGGAGAGGGGCATCAAGAGAGACACTATATTTTTTTTAAAAAAAATTCTAGTTTCTTGAAAAATAAAAATAATAAATTATTTTTAAAAATATACAGACAGGGATGGTGGCATAGATGGGAAATCCCAAGAATTCTGAAACAACTTTTAATGAAGCTTCTGAACAGATCTTAAAGCAACAAAACCCATAAAAAAAAACCAAGTTCGCAATTTAAGACATCATAGAGGAGATTCAGAAAAATCATCTCATATTGTTAAAAAGAGGATATCGCAGCACAGTCAGGAGAGCTGGGAACCAAGCAGCAAGTGCTTAGCCACAGTGCAGCTCAGATACTGCCTCAGGAGGATGACTGGTAGAGCAGGCCAGAAGCGAGGGTTCCTTCCCCACCTCAGAAGGCAAAGCTCATGCTCAGAAATGCTAGTGAAGTTGTTGGAAAAGGGTTAGGCAACCCTAATGCAGAGAACAAACCCTGAATACCTGAGATGCCGTAATGGAAAGCCTGGGACCAGACACTGTGTCCCAGGATCAGAGCTCAGTGATCAAATTAAGCAAAAAATACAAAGAGCACTAACCACAGACTTTATGTTTTTTCTTTCTTTTTCATGGTTTCTCTCCCTTTTGTTCTAATACCTTTTCACAACATGGGTAATATGGAAATAAGTTACACCTGATTGTACACGTACAACTTTTACCAGATTGTTCACTCCCATGGGGAGGGAAGAGGGAAGGGAAGGTGGTAGAAAAATAAGGAACTCATAAACTGGCAAATGGATGAAGGCTGAAAGCTTTCTATGTAACTGAAAAAAAAATGAAATAAGTTAAAGTGCTAAAAAGAAAGAGAAAAAAATGTACAAGCAGATAGATTCCTTTAGGGAATCCACGCTTTAAAAGAAGTAAAGATTATTTGTCAAACAAAGGTTTTAACCAAGGGCTCCCTCTTATTTTAGAATCAGTTGCAAAGTTCTCTAATTTCTAAAGCCCTTTATAATCTGTCCCCAGGCCACCTTTCTAGGTTTATTACATGGACTCTTTCATTCACTTGCCATTCCAATCAAACTGACCTCACCTATTTTCTTTATTTGCCATCCCATTCCCCAGCTATGAACCAGTCACTTATTCCTATTCTCTACTCCTTCACAGCCCTCTCAGAGAATCCCTCTTTTTCTTCAACATCACCTTCTACATGAAATCATTCCAGATTCCCCCCAACTTCTGGTGCCCTCCAACTAAACTACTTTGTATTTAACAACTTTGATTTTATTTGAATTTATCCTCTTTAAATCTACTCTAAAAAATTTATATATGTACTTGTCTCTCCTATTACAATGTAGATTTTTGAAAGAAGGAACTGATTCATCTTTTTCTGTTTCCCAAGTCCCTTACACCTTGTCTGGCACATAGTAGGTGCTTAATAAAATTGATTGATTAATTCCAATTATTGAATGTTAGATTCAAAGTGTAACAAGTAGGGGCAGCTAGGTGGCACATTAGATAGAGCATCGGCCCTTGGAATCAGTAGGATCTGAGTTCAAATTCAGCCTCAGACACTTAATAATTACTTGGCTGTGAGACCTTGGGCAAGTCATTTAACCCCATTACCTTGCAAAAAAAAAAAAACAAAAACGAAGTCTATCCAGCTACTTCTATATACTAAACATTATTAGAGGATGGAGAGGAGAAAACCAAAGTTATAAGCTTCAGTCTCTGCCCTAAAGGGAATTGACAGAGTTTCACATATGTTGAAAGACATGCTCTGCTTGAATTCTTGAAAATTTAAATACTAGGCAATAAAGCCCATTTAAAATACTCTAAAATAAAGGCCTTTTCTCAAAAGCTCAAAGAATATCAAGTCAAGGTTAAGGTCTCACCTATTCCTTGGGAAAGGGAGTGAGGGAGAAGAATATTTATCATTATTAAAAATAGACAAGTATAGCTGAAAAATGTATTTGGAAATTTGAGGTTGTTACTATCAAAATAAACTAGACACACCCCTTTTGTTTAATTACTAATTTTGAAAAGTCCTCCCTGGACTGAACCATTCACTCTAAGAACAGAGTGGTTGGTTCTCCTTATCCACTTTAAAAAGGGATTTTGTGGAACATCTAATTACTTTATTATATAACAAAACTTTTACGTTCATATTAACACATAATAACAAGTGAGCAATAAATCACTTTACAGCCCAGGAAGCAAAGTTTATTATTATATACCCATTTATCCCTTCGAGGTGAGGAGAGCCTGTATCCCTTTAAAACTCATGTCAGGATGATTGACCTTAGCATTCATTTCATCATTTCAGTTCCAGCATCTATTTCTGCAAACCAACCACTACCAAAATGATGCCTGGTGGCTTAAGTGATGCTACACCTGCAACTCCAGAAATCCAGGAGATTGTTGATGAGGTGAGATGGTGCATTCTACAAAAGGAAATAAAGAAAAGAAAGAAAATAATGGGTTCTGATAGTTTGATTGTCAATCTCTCTCTCTCTCTCTCTCTCTCTCTCTCTCTCTCTCTCTCTCTCTCTCAATTGTATTAGTCTTTTCAACGAACAAGTTTTTACATTTGTCTCTCATCTCTGTGATGTTCTCATCATCATTTATCCAACACAACATTTTCTGTGGAGTCAAGGAACAGGAAACAATATCAGATGGTAATTGATTTGGGAAATAGCTAAAAAAATATGATTCATAAATGAAATAAGAAATAAATACCATAAATGCCATAAAAAATAATGAGTATGAAGAATTTAGAGAAGCATGGGAAGACTCATAGGAGATAAGGCAAAGCAAGCAGAAACTGGAAAAAGAGCATACAAGTTGGTTATAACATTGTGAATCTGGGACAGTGATAAGAACACTGAATTAGAAGTCAAAGAAAGTGGGTTCAAATCCTACTATCTGAATCTTACTATCAGCTTGGGAGGGCAGCTAGTTGGCACAGTGAATAGAGCACTGGCCTTGGAGTCAGGAGGATGGGAGTTCGAATCCACCCTCAGACACTTGCCAGTTATTAGCAATGTGACCTTGGACAAGTCACCTAAACCTGATTGCCTTGCATCCAGGGCCATCTCCAGTCATCCTGATTCATTTCTGTCCATTGGACCCAGAAGGCTCTGGAGGAGAAAGTGAGCTTGATGACTTAGCCCAGACCCTGTCACTCAAATCCAAATCATGTGCTTGTCATGACATCACCTCCCTGATGTCTTGCTCTTCTTTGAAAATGAAGGACAAAACATCAGTTTGATCTTTGTTACTCACTTAATCTCTTTGGATCTCAGTTTTCCTTAAATATAATATGATGGGATTGTAATAGGTGGTCTTTGATATCTTTTCCAACTCTAAATTTATGAGTCAATAAGTTGAAAAGGAAAGGATAAAATAGACTGAACACTGTGTAATTATCATAACTAAGCCTGGTCTCAGTAAAGAGTAGAGAAGACACTTCCTTCTCTTCTTTGCAGAGTTGAGGGACTATAGGTGTAGAATGTATCCTAGGCTGTCAAGATATGTTGGTTGGTTTTTGTTGAGCTGATTTTTTTTCCCCTCTTTAAAAAAAAAAAACCTCTGGGCGGCTAGGTTGTGCAGTGGATAAAGCACCAGCCGTGGAGTCAGGAGTACCTGGGTTCAAATCCGGTCTCAAACACTTAATAATTACCTAGCTGTGTGGCCTTGGGCAAGCCACTTAACCCCATTTGCCTTGCAAAAAAACAAAAAAAATAAATAAATAAAATAAAATAAAAAACCTCTTGCACAGAATGCCTCACTGGGGAGGCGAGAGAGAAAACATAGAACTCGAGGGAAAAAGGTGAAAACAAAAGGCATCAATTTAAAAGATAAAATATGTGCTTCTCAGGGTATTGAAGGCAACCTGAAGAATGGCTATATCTAGCAATCACAAATTTTAGAAAATAAGGAAAATTTGAACTATCAGCAGAGAATTAATTTGCATGGTGTTCTGTACTTTATGAAATAAATAGAAACAGGTAATTTGGTTTAGTTCATGGATAAAAAGAAGACTGACAAAATGAGAGTTTTTTCTGTTTTAAATCATTATTAATCCTTTTGGTTGTCAATTAATTTAAACCACTTAAAAGATTTCCGTATACATATGATACTCCTAAGAATTCATTGATTTATCAGACTAAAAATATACAAAGAAAAAAAGAGAAAAGAATGGTTTTTTGATGAGGGAAAAATATAAATGCTATAGAATGAAACAAGTTATTGCTTCTACTCAGATCTTTTTAATCACGTGATGTTTAATATTTTAGAACCAACATCTAATCCCAGTTCTGTTGTTGAATCTATAAAATGGAGAGGTTAGATAGAATAGGAATCTCTAAGGGCCCTTCTAGTTCTTTGGGTCTGTTATTATTACCTAAATTTCTGAGGACATTTTTCTAATTTTATTTGGTAGAATCAATGTATAAATAAATTGTGGAATTACTAACAATTTGATTGATATGATTTTGAAACCACTAGAATAACCTTGTTTGTTTTTTTAAGGTCAAATTATATAAAACAAAGTCACATTGAAACAGAGACTTTAATGATCTCTGACTAAAACATCAACATATAGCGACTTTCCAAGCAATAAAATAGATTCTGGTATTGATAATTTAAACCTTTCTGACAAGATGATAAACAGTTTGTATTTCTAAGTTGTCACCTACAGATAGAAGTTTACTATAAATACAGGCAGAAGGAAATAATATAGGAAGGGAATGTTTCATTTCATTAGTTATGACTAAATAACCAGGCAGGGGGTAGGCCTATGTAATTTTTCTGTCTTTGTGGCCTCACAGCAAACCTCTTAAGCCCACTGAGCCTCAAGTTTCTACACTTTAAAAATAAGAAGGCTGAGGGTGTCCAGGTGGCACAGCAGTAGATAGAGCATCAGCCCTGGAGTCAGGAATACCTGAGTTCAGATCTGGCCCCAGACACTTAATAATTGCCTAGCTGTGTGACCTTGGGGTAGTCACTTAACCCCATTGCCCTGCAAAAAAAAAATGAGAAGGTTGAATTAGATGACCTCTGAGGTCCTTTCTTCATTTGAATGCTGAGTTTGACTGAAGTGATATAAGGGAATTCCTGGACTAACATCTTGGGTGAATGTGGACTCAATGATTTCCAACTCACATATATGATTGGACTTTATATGCTAAAGGGGAAAGAGCACTAAATTGAGAATACAGAGATAAGGGTTTTAGACTTAACTTGGCCATCTTCTATCTTTGAACTTGAGTTTGAATTCATTCAGTCCTCAGTTTCCTCATATGTCCACATGGGATGTCTAGATGCAACTTCTGAATTGTCATGGGTATTTAGGATCTGAGGCCTTTTGTGGAAAAGGGCTGTACCTACAGGAAGGCTGAGAGAAAGCACTATGTAGGTCTCTGGAATATCTCTAAGGTGGGGAGCTATTATCTCCCCAAGAAATACTAGAATAGAATTATATCCAACTGCTCACTTTCCTTAAATATCTCTGGTTTATATGTAGGAATCTAAGTTCAGAAAGAATGTTAATTCCCTGCTCACACTTAAGGGCAAAGTATAAGACTCTTAGCTTAAACAAACCAACTTAGTGCTGCCCCACCATGTATTGGTTACACAAAAGATTATCATAATAGTAAACAGCAAGTAAAATTTAGCTAAGCAAGATATCAAATGAAAGTTTTAAAAGTTCTATTGATCAGAATATACCAAAAATTCACATATGAATGAACTTCATCTGAGAGTAAATATATCTAAGGTCAAACAACTGTCTTTATGTTTGTGTGTATGTGTGTGTGTGTGTGTGTGTGTGTGAGAGAGAGAGAGAGAGAGAGAGAGAGAGAGAGAGAGAGAGAGACAGAGAGACACACAGAGACACACAGAGACACACAGAGACACACAGAGAGAGAGAATGAGAATGGTCTCATTCAAGGGGAAGTCTTCTTCCCAAATTTTCTAGCACATTAGATACTGTCCCAAGATTGAATGGAAGCCACCTTACAGGAAAATTAGAAATATAATACATTTGCTATGAATTTCAAGGTCCTTATGAGAATCAAATGAGATAATACATGGTAGGCCTTTTGTGACCATAAATTGTGGATCAAATGCAGGCCATTATTACTATCCTTACATTTTCCTGAGGACAGTGAATGAAATTCTCCAGGGAACATGTAACAAAACAATTAGTGCAGAGACCCTACAAACAGACAACTTGCTTCAAATTATGAACCAGTTTCATGCTGGAAGAATGTTTGTGAAGAGAGAACCTGGAGTCTGAGGCAGGATTTGAATGCAGTCTTCCTGAGTTCAAGTCCCACCATGGTGAGTTGCTGTTTAAGGGCTTTGATAGGGGATGTTGACGGTATTACTAAATATTTTAAATTGAAGTTATGAAATTCAAGTGGCAATATCCTTTGCTGCCAGAGTCAGAGATGAATTCCCAGTCTAGTGGTCTGTAAGTCCAGCTAAGTGTATCCATGGTTATAGTACAACAACAGCAACAGTGTACGTGGAGCAGATCTGAATGTTTCTAAGATCATTCAATCAGTCTCACCATAAACAATTGCAGATTCGTGATAGCCAGAGATTGTTTCATTTCCTCAGCATTAAGAGTCTTCTTATATGCAAAGCACTGTGCTAGTTATTGAGAAACATTAAGTACTTGCCCTCCCAAAAGGTAAAGAGACCATTTCATATGAGAAATTGACCTGAAAATATTTTTAAAGCCTAATTTTTCATTTAAGTAAAAGGAGTATTTGCCCAAATGTCCCTGTAACAGCTCCCAAATTTACCTTTATGAGTTCAGGGAACAGAAATAAATTATGAGACATTGAAAGACCTTGCACATTTTAGATTCTCTAATGTGACTTACATAATAATAATAATAAACTTGAATGCTGACTTAACAGTTGTCAATACAATATGCCACTATCAAGAAAGATATTCAGTTAGAAATTTCCTCTTCTAGGAGAGCCTCTAATTCCCAAAATAGACTACAACAGTCACTCTTGTAGGAAAAGTGAAGGGTAACTGATGGATGGTCTGCATGTTTAGTTGTTTTTTAAACTGTGCAGAAATCAAGAAGAATGGGTACTTCATCTGCGAATATGGATAGACAGGAATGGACAAAGATGAATATTTGGTTTTGATCAGCACTTTTGGAGAGAATGCCCACAGAGATTCACAGAATATCAAAGCAAAATTGAATCTTAAGCAGTTTCAATCTTAAGGTGTTAAAGACTACTCATATGTTTCTATGCCTAAGGAACTTGAAAATCTCTTGTCTTCTATTCATCTAGGTCTTCTGCTGGGAATTTTATATCTTTAGGTACTCATGCTAATTGTAGATGAATTTAAGTATTGGAACACACTGAATTTTTATGTAGCATATAAAATTCAGATACAGGAACTTATAATCCAGCTAGAGAAATAAGATATATGCAGAAGTAACTGCATTATGAGAGACTGATAATGATGATGAGGATGATGATGATGATGATAATGATAACAATATATTGAATTAAATTTCCTTTTGGGGGAAGGGAAGCCTTTTTTGTATTCCCAGAGCTTAACACAGGGTCATGCATATAGCAAGTGTATAATAGACACTTATTGCCTGAACTGTATATCCTTAGGCAAATAATTTATACTCTCTGGACCTCAGCTTCTTAACCTATAAAAAGAGAATGTTAGGGTAGATGACTTGCAAGCTGAAATTCTATGTTTCTAAGAAATCCATAAACACCAATGGAAAAAAAGAAAGAAAAAGAAAAAGATAGGAAAGAATAAAGCAAGTTTGATTCCTTTGCTTCCTCTTCTCCAATGAGAACAGACAGTCACATGTCTCATCAGGGAGGCTGCCCTCACTAATTGCCCTGACTAAAGAGCAGTTAAATGTGGTGAAGCAAATATCCATTTGACTTCCAACATGATCAAGGCCATGTAGTTCTGGTCTAATCCTGTAAATTTAGTCTAGATCAGACTAGTGTGGGGAGATTTGTTCTTTCAGTAGTAGCCTTGAGGTGTTTGAGTCAGTGATAAGCCAGTGGGCACTGAATACTCTTGCAAGACTGTAACTTGGATAGTCACTCCTCTGATACAGATTGCAACCTCTCTAACCATACAATTTTTGCTTTAAAAAAATCACCTGTCACCACCTTTCTCAGTGTAATGACTATAGCTACACTGCTTCTTAATTAGGACCTTCTCTGGAGGTACTATTTCCCCATATATAGGATTCTAGATTCAGAGCTTAAAAACACCTGAGAATCACTTAATCCAAACTTTTCATATTAGGAAACTGAGCGCCAAAAAGGTGAAATCACTTGCTCAAAGTCGCACAGGTTATAATTGTTAGTCATGTTTCAAAGCTAGTTTGTGCAAGGAGTGCTGAATTCTAAACCCAACCCTCCCTTCATTATATTGCAGTTCCTCTGCATTCACAAGTAATCTTGGAAGATTGGTGCCAAACTTTATACTCAGATTCACCCCAGTGTTTAAGAAGGGCTTAGAATCCTTTCTGTCTTCTTGGGATCCTCAGAAACAAAGAAAATCTATGTCCAACTTCTCTATCCACCCACCAGTGATGTAGATATAATAACATTCTTAAGGTAACATAAGCATGGGACTAAAGATGTATCCCCACGACACCCAAGCAAAAATAGTGAAAAAACCTCATTAGAAAATATTTCTGAATGGAAAAAAATGAACATACAATGAATGGCCAGGCTTTCAGTATTTTCTTGCAAAAGGACCTGAATTTAGGGTATTTGACATATAAGATCCAAGAAAAATACAAGGTTATCATCAAAGACTAATTGCAAGGATAAATAATTACAATAAGGACAAGTTGTTACCTTCTTATATAGTTGAAAACTAAACCATATATATATATATATATATATATATATATTTGTGTGTGTGTGTGATTGTAATTGAGTAGTTTGAAAGAAAGATTGGGGTAAAGCTGAGTGTGATGTGATTCTAAAAATCAATGCTATGTTGATAAGGTAAAAAGAGTAATTATCTCATACAAATGAGATAAGAAAACAGATACAGAGGAATTAGATGGGGAAGAGGACTGGTAGTTCTGGAATCTGTTAAAGAGGGTACTACATATATGCATATATACTTATATATAGTATACTGCATAAAGTATATTAAGTCTTCTAAATTCAGAAAGAATTAAGAGGGTAATTAAGAGCGTAAGGAGATAGAGAGTGGGGAGAAGATGAAAGAGGGATTCTTGAAAGAGGATAGGTTAATGAATAGGAGGACAAGATCAGTGGTAGAAGTGAAGCAGAGGAATCAGTAGGGATAGGAATAGGGTAAAGGCAATGAAAAAATAGGAAGGAGAAAATAAACAACTGATTATAATTTAGAATGTGAAATGGCTGGTTTCACCCATAAAATGGAAATAATAGATTAAAATTTTGAACTCAACAATATGTTGCTTTTGGGAAATGTTATAAAAGTGAGAGATACATACAATCATAAAATAAAGATCAGGAGTAGAATGTATTATGTAAAATAATTAGGAGTAGTAATCGTGATCTCAGACAAAGTTGAAACTAAAATAGATTTAATCATAAAAGAAAAATAGGGAAACTACATCCTTATGTCAGACATATTAATCAATATTATTTTAGACTACTTAAAATAACTAAACAATATAAGGTTGGAATATTGCTGTAGTAGATATGCTAGTGAATTTAGAAGAATATGAAAAGTCTTGGGCTTAGAAAGGAAGATGCACCTTTAGAGAAACAGAGGATAAGGAGAAATAAACATAGTAAGGCAATAATTGTTTTTTCTTTAACCACAGCAACAATTAAAACAGAAATGCAATGTGAAAGATATTTCAGAAAGTACAAGTCAGCCCATGTCTGTCAGGTTAATCTGAGAAATATCACAGGTTTTGTTTTTGTTCACCTCATGAACCTAAGCTCACCAGACCTCTCTCTCCTCCACTATCTCTTGAACTCTGTCCAAGCTCATGTTCATTGCTTCTATGACATCATTCATCTCATCCTCTGTCCTTTTCTTCTCCTTTTACTTTAATTCTTTCCCAATATCTAGGTCTTTTCCAATGAGTCCCATTATGTGGCCAGAGTACTTCAGTTTCAGTTTCAGGATTCCACTGAATGTTGATATGCTGTGTAAAATCAATAATAATGAGGATTCCTGTTTTTTTTAATAATAATGCTCATTGAATATGAATTTCCTAAAAAAGACTGCCACCTGATGAGCTATTAGGAAGCTGTGAGAATTAACTAAAGATTACAGTACAGGTTGGACATAGTTGGGTAATCCCCTAGTTCAATTACTAAAGTGTAGCAGTTGTTCCTAGTACCCTGTGATTCTCTCATGATCATCTATGGGTCTCTTTCATGAAGTCAAGTGTACAGAGCACTGAGTGAAGCAGATAGTAGATAGTTGGTTGACAGATGAATATAACCAAGACAAAGAACCAATATGGGTCAGTTTCAGCTAAACAAGCTCTTCATTTTTTAATATCAAAGTTCTGAGTGCTAAATTATTCAATATATTTCACAGTTTACATTTGGCCCCTGAATAGCATATGGCAGAAAATGGGAAAGCATGGTAATTCTGGAGTTAGGAGATGTGGTTCAAATCCTACCTCTGTCACTAGCTACCTACGTCTTTAATCAAAGCTTTAACCCCCTCTGCTTAAAATTCCCATGTATATAAAAGAAGAGGTTGGGATGCATGACCTCTCTCTGAGGTTTCTTCCATCCATTCCTCTCTAGTTACTCTCTTCTTTCCTCTAGGCCCTTAACGTGCCTCTCTTGAATCACTCCACTAGTTGACCTGTGTGACTCAAGACTCTCTTCTATTAAATCTATACTCAATGGAAACCTTCCTTAAATATTTCTGTAAAACAATTCATCATTCGACTGCTCACATCTTTGTGTCTCTGTTCTCCACAGCCCCCATGATCCTGCCCCTGTCTCATTTCCTCTTCCTTCTCTCATTTCCTCCCTCTACCCAGTGAAATCCTGACCCATTCTTAAAAGACCCCAAAGAGCAGTATTTGAACTAAAGATTGCTGAAGAGATTAGAGAGAGATTTTGATGGCAGGTATGATTGGTTAAAGGGAGAAGAAATTGCCTCTACAAGGAGAAAAAGCCCTAGCAGCAAATCAGCTAGAGCTATACCCAGTTGTCAGCTAAGAATGTACCCAGAATTTTGACAGGACCCTAGGTTTCAGACAAATTAGTGTAACATTCCACAAGAATCTCCCCCCTCAAAAAAAAAAATAGTTCCAGGAAGCTAGGTGGCTCAGTGGATAGAGCACCAAAGTGAAGTGAGGAGGACATGAGTTCAAACACAGCCTCAGACACTTAATTGCCTAGCTGCGTGATCTTGGATAAATCCCTTAAACCCTTTGCCATAAATAAAAAAAATTAAAGTAAAAATAAAAAAACAGTAATACAATGATACGTGTTGTAGTGTAGGGAATATCTTCTTCAGAATGCCCAAACTGGATCCCACAGGTATCCTCAAACTCATTATCTGTTTCCCAAAACCCTCTTCTTTTCCAGACTTTCCCATTTCTACTGAAGGTACCACTGCTCTACCAGTCTCTCAGGTTTGGAATTTCAGCATTTCCCTGATCTTTTCACCCTTTCTCACCCCATTTATTGAATCACTCACTAAATCTTGCTATTTTTAACTCTATAACAATCCTTATAGCCTACTCCTTCTTACTACTCATAGAACTACTGCCACGGTTCAGGTTCACATCATCTTTTTCCCAGATTATTGCAACAGCCTCCTAATTGGTCTTCCTGTCTCTTCTCTCAACCACTCTAGTCTATCCTTCATACTGTTGCCAAAGCAATTTTCCAATTAAGATCCTGAATGCCACTCCTCAATTGGCTTTAGCAGCTCCTTATTACTTCAAGGATAAAATTTTAAGTCTATTTAAAGCTTTAAAAACCTTATTATGTGGTTCCAACCTATCTTTCTAGTTTTATTCCTTATTACTCATCATTCTACACTGCAATTAAATGAGCCTGGACTTCTCTCTATTCCTCATATAACACTCCATCTTCAATCTTTGACCTCACTCTCCTCAATGCCTGGAATGCATTCACTCCTCATGGAATCATTCTCTTCCTTCAACTCAAGCATTACCTTCTATAGTTATTTTTGCAATATCATAGGGGTTAGGAGAACAATACTCCAATAATTCAGAAAATCCATGTAAAATTCTTTGGCCATCTCTTCATACCAGAGAAGTAGTCTGATTTTTTTTTCCTTTTCTTTTATGGGGTTAAGTATTTGGTCATAGTCTCTGTGTTATCTGACAGTCATCATGTGTCATATGTGACTTACACAAAACTCCTCCAAAATTATTATTTGATTTCTTATAATGAATCACAATATATCAAAACCCAATGTGGATGAATAACTATACAGGAAACCTTTCCTAATTCTCGAATTACCAATACTCTCCTCTTCCCAAACTACCTCATATCTAATATAGCTATACTTAAATATGTACTAGTATTCTCCATTAGAATATATTTTCCTTATGTATATGGATTGTTTCATTCACTGTATTTGTACCTCTAACACCTCACATGTTGCATAGAGGCTTAGTACATATTCACTGAGTAAAAAAAGGTAAATCCACACACATACACATATGAGTATACATGAATATCTATATGATTGTTAAAAATCTAGACTGTGGATTCATTAGTGTGAGAAGATCCTAGAATGAAAACTCCTTCCATCAATACAGGTCAGCAACTCATACATAATATTTTAGAAATTTATGGGGCACTGAAAGATACAGTGATTTGGCCATGGCAGTTACAATATACCAGAGGCAAGATTTGAACCCAGATCTTCTTGACTCCCAAGCAGTCTTCTTTCCACTGGTTCACACTGCTTCTCATGTCTGCATATCTGTTTGTGCATATGGGTGCTAATGTGTCTGTAAGTGTATCTTCAAAGGCAGCAGGGGGGCCTATTATAATTGCATCCTTACCACCATGTTCAATCTAATCTATTAGTTGCCATGTACATGTTTGTTATCTGTTTGTTAGTCTAGAGCAAAGACCAAGGTGAATATGGATGTGTTATTTCTCTGAGCATCAGTTTCCTCATGAAAAAACATAGGAGCTAGATTTAATGATTTCCAAGCATGCGTCTAGTTCTAAACCTTTAAGAGTCCATTATTAGCTCTACTTGGAGAATGTTAAAGGACTTTCAGGTTATCTAGTCTAAATACATGAAAACTAAGGCCCAAAGGAGTGAAGCAAACCGACAAACATTTATTATCAATATTTTAACAAGGAAACTGAAATTACAGATACAGGATAGTATATACAAGCAAATATACCAAAAAAAAGTTAACCACAGATGGAAAGACACTAACAACTGTGAGCACTAGAAAAAGAACTCATGCAAAAAATGACATTTGCATTAAATATTGAAGGAAACTAGGGAGTCCAAAAGACAGAGGTCATGGAAAGTATTTCAGGATGTGCAATGACTAACTCAAGGTCATATAGTAGAATTGCTCAGAAAGTATTTATTAAGATCTGGGAACATAAAGACAAAAAAATGAAACATTCTCTGTTCCCCAAAGCATTTATTAATTGTTTAATGTATTGGGGGGGGGGTTGACTAAAATTTCCATTGTTGTTAGTATTGCATTGACCACTGAGTACATCAAACTAATATTACTTGCAGATAACCACTAAATTCATTACTTTCCATTCATTCCTTAAGGTAAAACCAACATTTGAGGAAAAGATCAATGAAAAATGTGAGACCTTTGAAGCTGTAAAATACAAAACTCAAGTGGTGACTGGGACTATGTAATATGTAAAGGTCAGTGTTCAAGAATCATTTAACTCTAACACATACTACTCAATTGTTGTTGGGCTTTTTTTTTCCTATTTGAATGTATATGGGAAGTTTGGGGATAGGTTTACCCCTTCCCATTTGAATAACTGGAGAAAATGGCATCTGTCTCAGGGGAAATATAATGATGTCCAAGATAAAGTGAAGAAGACAGAAAGGAGGAAGAGTCTTGGGAAGAGATTCATGTCAACATGGGGATAAGAGGAGAATTAACCTGATAGATTTTACACTAATATTGAACCTGAGATGTGGTAACCAAAGAATGAATAGTGAATTGAGTGGGAGTGAGAAAGGAAGAAAAAAAGAGAATGATGAAGACTCTCACTAGTCTATCACTTTGAATAGCCAGGCAACAGGAGAGAAATAAAGCCAAGACAAGATTCACAGAAATGAGTTTCCATCAGGGAAAGCTCTCATGTTTAAGACTGTGATTCTGAGAATTTACATACAAACTTAACATACTCATGATTATTCCTTTGGGGAATTCCATTTGATTTTATGATTCCTCTAATAAAATGTTAGCCCATAAGATTGTGATTTGCATGCTTGCAGGTAGAAAGTAAGTCTCAGGTATTGATACATTGTCCCAGGTTTTCCTGTATTGAAACAATAAGATAAAAGTGAGAGAATTTCCAAAGTACTGAGTCTTTCATGACATGATAGTCTCCAAAACAAGGTTTCTTAGTTTATGTCCTAAATCCAAGAACTAGATTATGTGTTGTTGGAAAGTAAGCATTCTGTCTTATATCAGAGCCTCAAAAATGTGAGAATCAGGTCACCATGAACCCTAAGCAATTACATTGGTGCCCAGGATTTCAAATATCACCTTATCAAAAATTACTGATGTATATTTTTCTTTTTCCAAATCCTATACATATTTGGGAATTTTATCTGAATTCATGATGGATTTTTATTATAATAGTAAATTCTGGGTCTGTGAACCCTCTCTACCAACACAATCTAAACTCATCTATTGATTTTGTTGAGTACTACCAGGAGGTGCTTGGGGCCTCAGCTGGTTAAGTGACTTACCTTGGATCATGCAAGTGGTAAATTTAAGAGACTATGAACCCTCTCCAGATGCAAACCCAGAACTCTCTATACTACAGCAAAATTGAAATGGAAATTTATGACCATAGAGAACCTCAATAGAATCAGAAGTGGACAGACACAGAACTGGGAACAATTTGGTCATTTTGAGGATTGTGGTTAGAGATACCTAGGAAATATAGATAGTATGGATCCAAGTATTTCTATATTTAAGGTACAGCAGTAGACCTATGTCAGTTGAGTTAAAGAGGCTATATTAAGGTGCTATAAAGGACATGTCAGCCAAGTAGGAGCATCTGCTGCAACATAGGAAGAAAGGAAGAATTGAATGGCCAACTATGTGCTACTAAGAGCTTCATAAATATTCTCTCATTTTGATCCTTACAAATGAGATAAGAGACATTTCCCCCTGGAGAAATTAGGTGATTTACTAGCACAGACTGTAACCGAATTATTGATTTTGGTGTTGGTCCTAGGGAGTTACTTGGAGACTACAGTGGTTATGTGATTTACCAATCCAAACCACTACCTAGTCTTAGTTTTTATGGTGGTTTCATTCACTCTCTTTTGCTAAAGATTAGATGTGCAAACTAAGAGATGGGAAATATAATACAACAGATCAGTAGAATAAAAAAATAGGGCTACCTATCCCTCAAGGAACCCAATTTTGGAAGGAAGGCACAAGATGTGCAAGGGCCACAATGCTTGGGTTAAAATAAAGAAGGGGGAATATATATATTTATATATTTTGTATGGTACATAATTTTTTTTCTACACATTTCAGAAAATAAAACCCTTAAAAATAAATTAATCTTTAGGACAGAGACACAATTCAAATTCAAAACACCAGTTGACTCTGTTATTAAAAGTTGTTTAGATATTCAAACATCCAGGTCCTTAACAACTGGAGTCAGCTGCGGTCTAATGAAAACAACCCTGGATTTGGGATGTAACACACAAGTATTTATTAAAGGACTACTCTTTGCCAGGCACCAGGTTAAATTCTTTGTAAATGTTATGTTATTTAATCCTCACAACCATCCTTGGGGATTAAGGAAATCAAGTGAGGAAACTGAGGCAGACAGGAAATGTCCTATCTCCAAGCCCATCATTCTATCCACTGCATCTTATAAGTAGATTATAAATACTAGATAAGTGACTAACCCACTGGACCTTACCATAAAATGAACAGATTGGACTAAAGTCTCTTCCATCTTTATATATATGAGATGTTACTAACTAAATTGTACTGGTGCCTGTCTGTATATTACTGTAGTTGTTTAGATTTTTGTGAATCTCAAGTCCCTTAGCTTTAAAAATAAAACTAAGGGATCTCTCTGTTACTTCCTGCTAGAATAATTTTTCAGAGCATGAACACACTCATTAATAGGTGAGAATAAAAAATAAAAACTTCACATCAGACGTCAATTAGTCAAAACTTGTACCTAAAGCAGAAATGGTATACAATGACTCTTGAGAAGTTAAGAGGTGATGGGAATCCATGTGAGTAATTCCCTACTTCTCCTTATTTGCAGGTATTTCTAGGAAATAATCAATATGTACATTTGAAAATATAAAAAAACCACTCCCTCACACAAAAGAGTCGCTGAAGCTGTTCGACTTCCAGATTGACAAAATTGAGGATGATGACCTGACTTCCTTTTAGAAGAATAATCCAGAGTGCTTTTGATGCTTTCTTGAATATCCTATATCAATAACACCAATTAAAATTAAATATGCATCTTCTAAAAGTTGATTTTTTTCACTTGGATGATGTACTGGTTAGTTTTAATCAATCTCCCCTCTTTTACTCCTCTTCATACTTTATTATAAGGTAAGGCTCACTGGATAGAGAAAAGGGGAAAGGATATATTCAGAAATAGAGTGACATAAAAACAAAAGATATCAATTAAAAATTTTTAATTAATTCTGAAATTATTTGCTTTAAATCATTTTACATCTCAGCTCATCCTATAGCAGATACTGACTTTCAATAGTCAAGGAACCTTAGGTTAACCCTAAAGAATTACCAAGCAAATTTGTGTAGCACCCTTTCTGAATTCCTTTCCCAACTTGCAGTGTGGTTTGGGTTCCCAGATTTTAAAGGCTGCTGTCCCAGGTTTTGGAGCAACCCTATGGAGCTGCATCCCTAACATTATATCTCCAGTCCCCATTAACCATCATTCAGCAGAAACAATTAGCAAAGACATTTACTCAGATGGCATAGCAAGAATATTAGTTGCCAGTTATTTCCCCTTTCCCCCCAACATATATCCTGCCATAAATAATCTGGGTTTTGCTCTCCCACAAATATAGTGATAATGGGAAAAGTGAACTCAAAATTAGAGTAGTAGTGAGGAAGGTATATGTGTAGGATGCATTTGCAGCAAAAGTAACCCATGACTCCTGGTATATCCAGGGACTATTCTCTGTAGACCGACTCTCTTCTCTCTTGCCAAGTCTCATGTTCCTAGAAGCTGCTTCTACTGTAGAAGCCTCATGGCTGTTTTCTTATATCTACATCTATTTAAGGCAGATCAAAATAATTGAGGTTGAAATGATAGCTATTCTCTGCTGCCTGTACTAAGCAGTATTTACCACCTAGATGATTTTTATGATTTTCTCATCATAAAAAGTTGCATATCCCTGCCTTTTTAGGAACTGTTATAAATGGTTTGTGAATACTTAGTCCAGAACGATTAAAATGGTTTTTTATTCATAAAAAGGCACACGTCTCTCAGAGGGAGAGAGGCCCCCAAAACCCAAAATGCAAGATGTTATATGCATTTCCAAAGGCTTTGTTCCTGTCCCTTTGAGCCAATCATGGTGTAGGGTCACAAATCTAATTAATACATGCACCCGCATACTTTTTCCCCACCCTGCTCATTATACTAATGAGCAAGAACACCTACCTTCTCCTGGGCAAAGGACAATAGCACCAACTCCCATTCAACCCATGCAAAGTTATGTAACCTTTTCCGTGTCTTAACTCTCTCCTTCCAGAAAACAGATTGGCATCTCTTGAGTTGTCACAAAGAACAGACATTCTGGCTTTTGTGACATATCCTCACAGACATCTGTGAAATTCTGCTAATACCCTTTCTCAAATTTGTGAAAGTAAAGAATCTCTTTTGAAGTTGTTCCTTATTGAAACATGGTCTTTCCCCCAGTACTTGCCACAGTTATTTCTCTGTATAGTTGGTGCATAAAGATTGTTAATAGAAAAACTTCCTCCCCTGTTTGTAACCCCTAATCTGAGAGAGCTAATAATTTTTTTTTGTCTTGTAGCTCCTAAATTAGTGAATCAAGAAAAAATGGAAAAGATGGTGGGGTTTTTTCTTATTTACTTATCACTAAGAGATATTTTGAACACTTAAAATATCCTTTATAACGCCACTACCTACACAGTGTCCTCCCTGTTATAAATGGCTCAAGAATACTTAGTCCAGAGTGATTAAAATGGTTTTTATTAAAATATCTTAACAAAATGGCACACCTCTCTCATGGTGGGAGGGGCAGGGGGGGTTGTGAATCCCAACATACAAGTTCCTTTATGCACTTTGAAAGGCTTTGTTCCTGCCCCTTCATGCCACCCACAGGCTGGGGTCATAAATCTAATTGATACATTGGTTCCTATATATTTCCCCACCCTACTCATTATACTAATGAGCAAGAACAGCTCCATCTCTTTGAGCATGTGCAAAGGAAAAGGTCAAGACTAGGTTATTCTAATCTAGTTTGTCATCTTTCTAATGGGATTAGGAGAACTCTCCCAGTTTTGTGATTGACTGGGGCCATTTCCCCTTTGTAATGGATTTCAAATGGACCTCCCTCCACACCCTGTGAAGACCAACAAAACCCTTCATTGCTCACAAATACCCCCTTTTCTTTTACTTAGTCTTCAACTTTCACCAGCAATGTCTTCCTCAAATTAATTCATAATCCTCATCTTCAATAGCACTACTGATTTTTCTATCAATATTTTTACTTCTTCAATATTAGAGCCACACATCAGTCCTAATTTGCAGATAGAATTTTGTACTGCTTGAGTTATTAACTAGATCATACATGGGAGATACACATGGCTAATAGGATTAGCCCACTTAGAGCCAATAGTAAAATACCCAGTAATTGCTTCCACCATGAGACAGTAAGCCCATTCATCCAAAAGGTTACAAAAGGGGCTTGTCCAGGTTTGGACTGGCACAGGTGCCAAGTTTCTGATATCCCTGGTTATCTCCTTTACCACCTTCCCATTGTCATTTTTGATAAGCTCAGTTTACCACAGTCAAAAGGTAGTATAATACTAATCTGTGTTGAATAATCACCTCTTTTGTTAGCAAGACTTGATCAGTCAGTAAGTCCAAGACCTTAGCTGTGTTATTGGTAATTTTTCCACTACAGATTAGGGTCTTATTAGTCTATTCAGGATATAAACTGGGGTTCCATAACTCCAACTCCCATCCTGTGCCCAGGTAGTATTCCCTTAAGTCTACATAACAATTCCCTGACCAACTCTTTGGAAAGCTTGGTGTAGGCAGTAGATCTACAAATTCAATAATGTCCCTCTAATGCTAGTTGGTCTTCTAGGACTATGTTTCCAACAAATGAATAATACTGTTCCTCTTTACTTCCAACAAGTGGCCCTCTTAAATAGACCATATAATCATAAAGATAATAGGTACATATCCAAAGTTGCTGTACCTCCTTCCACTGCAAGTTTTTATTACAAATGTCTTTAGAAAGGTCTTCCTGGCTCCAAAACTAATGAAACTAAATTCCCGATTTTGAGCCATTGGAGCAACCCCAAGACTAGATAGTGATGTTACTTAAATTATTATTCTTACAAATGGTCATTTCTGCTCGTTCCTTGAAAATCCATACTAACTCATAAAAATTTCCCTTAACAAATGCCCCACTTTGCACATCTTTACAAGGGATCCAGGTATCATCATTAACTTCACATGAGTCTGAGGCCACCTATCTCTGAGTTGTACAGTCCTGGATAGTTGTGCCCTGCTCCTAGACATGGCCAGACATTTGCTACTCCCCAGGCAAATATCCTGGCCAGACAGTTATAAACAATGGTCACCCTGAACTGACCCAGTCACATGCCACCAGAGTCTCTCTCTCCTCTGTATCAGAATCCGGTGCCACAGTGCACCTCTGATCAGGGACTGAGAATCTAGGCTAGACCCAGGGGTACCATCACCCAAAGACAATTCTCAAACTGCTGTGAACTATAGAAAGTCCAACAGTTAACCACACCAAAAGACTGGGCATTGACTTCAGCCACCTAGACTCTCCTCCCATCTTTACTAACACCCTGTTGTCTAAATTAAAGATAGGACTCACTCCCTAGATAGGATATACAGATTCATGTAGATATAATAATGTCACCCAGTAATCTCCCTCTTTCTCTCGCAATGGAGAACATTTCACCCTGCCTCGCCTCCTCCTTTCCATAGGGAGAATGGCATAAATAGGGGTGTCACATTTACAGAGTCAAGGGGGAGTTACAGATAAACAATGTGCACATAGGTGAGAGATGATGGAGATGAACAGGTCCAGTATCTCTCCTCTCTTCTCCTTCTCTTCTCTTCTCCCTTGGGGGCATCCAGTGTCTTTCAGCAACTTCTGAATCTGTTCCAAAAAGTCCTCTCCAGCTCAGGTGACTAGTTGAGACCTTCTCTTCTGGTAGAGTAATTACTTAACATCTTATTCAGATCAAAACACATTTATATCACAAAACAATGAGATTCTGGAGCTTATTACAATTTACATTTTTCCTTATTGCCATATCGACACACATACTTAACTTTAAACACAAACATCCATTAGTTTCTACTACACAAGCAAACTCCCAATGAGAATGATCACACTGACTCAAGCTTGTAACACATATATTCACCACATCTTTGTTCTTAAGAATACCCAGCATCTGGTATAAAAGTAAACAATGTTAACCTTTGCTCTCATTACAGTAATGACTCAAACATCCTTAACCAAAATGAATTTTTTTCTCAATATTCCCATATTTTCCTTTTCCTGGTATACTTATCTAACTCACACTCCTTTCCTTAAACTAGAACTTAAAACTGTAATGGTCCTAAGAATTTCCCATTCTTCTTACCTAAATATCCCTTCCCCTCTAATACAAAAACTAAGGAAACTTACTTCCCACCACAACATGCACCTGAAAGCAGGTGTCAGAGCCAGACACCTAACCCATCTCTGGCTATTTGATCCAATTTGCCTCTTTTTTGGTTTGCTTGGTAACTAACTATAAAGATCCAGGACATTAAAGAAAATTTCCTTTATAGATATAAGTATTGAATGTCAGTGTCCAGGCAGATCATGTTGGTAAGTCAAATATCTTAGGCCAGTTTTATTCATCCAGGTGAGACATTATCCAAATGCCATTTTCAGGAAATTAAGTCAAAGGAGTCCAACCTCAGCCATACTGAGAAGCCACCCCCTTTGGCTGCACATCCCTGTCATCTAACATCTTTACCCAATTGGCTTCCTTGGTTCCAAGAATATGA